>NC_069501.1:332097034-332397034 GCF_027579735.1 Bombina bombina | reverse complement strand
TTTTCTAACACTTACTCCCCATTGATGTCTATGAGGGAAAATGTGCATGAGCATGTTAAGTCAGGCCTTGGGTTTTGTGCGGTATGGAGCTTAACGCACCATACCGCACAACAAAATAAGTTTTTTCAGGTGAACTTCCAGACAGAGGCCCTAATAAGTCACAAGATTGTTTGCTACTCCATATCCTCACATCAACCTGCACACTACCCTCCTTTCAATGCTTCATTGAGTACTACATGTAACAGAATACTCTGCAGCAGTAACAACTCTTTCGAATGATGCTAATATTTTATGGGTTTGGTGCTAGATTCAATCTACCAGAACATTATACAGGTTGCGGCCTATTATCTAACCCCCGGCAGGGTACAAGTACCTATGTCATTATAATGTGGTGACACTCCGTAAAACACTGCAAAAACCTCCTCCACAAGCTATCAAGCTGACTAATCCCTAAAATATAGACATGTCCTCCATTGAGGCTACCTACTTAATTGGACAAATAAGTAACTTGCTCTCCTATTATCAAGAGGCCTTCTCAGATGTTCTCAGAAATGCACTCCTGACTCCCTCTGAGGCCTTTATTGTGAGTACCTCACTGACCGCTCCTGAGGGTAATCCATGCGAAGGTGGTGAAACTAAAGAGTCGGATGGTAACCTTACAACTCCCCGGATGCCCATATACAGAAGGACTATACCTCTCACAGCTAAGGAAGAAATATCAGACGGCACCACAGGGAATAGAGAGCTTCAATCAGTACTCACCTCCCGTTATGCTGGTGACACAGAGAATACGGTGAATCAATTGCCTCTATGCCATTGCCCAATAGTGGGAAGACCCAAACATGCCTTACCCCGCTCTGGAAACTAGCCCTGGTGAAGCCAGATCCGCTGCCGCATAGTGTGGCGAATGCAATCCAGGTTAAAGGGAACGATTCTGCAGCATACATGTGGCCCCCGCAGTTTGTGGTGAGTCGCCAATTTCATCTTACTTGGCCCTCTGTTTGGAGTAAGGCCGAGCTAACAAGTTTGTTAGCACTCAAAAGGAACATACATCAGCGTCATTGGATTAGTTGCAGTACTCTTAATTGTCCACCAAAAGCACAACCATCTATCTAAATACATGGAGAATGGTGAGATTGTTTACTTCACAGCAAGTGATGTTTCTCTGTCTAGGTATAGGCTAATAGTCCTGCTATAATATATCCGAGGGTCTAATGCCTATATACATAATCACCTACACACCAGCAGACTCTCAACAGCTAGTTTATGAAAATATGACTGCTAATATGTTTCTCAGTGACTCCTGCATAACAACAATGCTTGCCAATCTTGTATTGACATCCTTTCTTGTGAGAGAACTTTTTATGAGGACTATTATTGTCTGAACATGTATGTCTCCCACTGAAATGGCTGCCCAAGATTACATGCCCTTCTCATTATATGTGTCTCCCGTTTGAAATCACACTGTGGCCAACGACTTTGGTTAAGAAAGCTCTATTCCCCAGATTACTGCCAGCTTTAGCAACTGTTAAGTGTACCATTGAGATAGCACTGCTGATTTAGTCTTAAGTTCAATCTTTTCTCATATGTATATATGTGATCCCATTTATATTCTGACACAATACTGCTTGTACATAATGACCAGAGAGACTTACTAATATCTCAACTGTTTCCTAATGGGTTACTTTCCTGCCACTAATATTTTCCCATACTACTTACTCATAATGGAGTTACCCTCTAATTATTTTCAGCTTAAGCATTATTCTAAGCATTATTCTAGACAGAGATCTTCTATTCCTCTCATTAGTTTTTGGGCGGAACAGTGTGTCCCAATCATACTCTCAGCATGAGGAATGAGGACCCGTTTCACCTACAATGGTATTATACTATATCTGGGAAGCTCTCACAGTTAACTTAATATCTTCAAGTCTTGAGGTCAGTGATTGTGCTCATTATGATGAAAGTCCGTATTACATGGGGTCCCTGAAATTTTTGGGAATAGTATTCAGTAGATATAAATAATTTACCACTGATGTGATGTGTATATTCTAAGGTGGGGGGGGGGGGTGGGGAGTTAATGCAGTCCTACTGAAACATACAAGTCAGCAAAGGTGATTTCCTGAAGTTTAAATTTTGCTCTTTTATTCCCTAAACATGACCCAGTAAGATCTATGCACTCTATATTAGAGATATAAAAGTCAGACCCTACCAACCTTACCTCTACAAGTTTATTACCCTTGTTTTGACTACTTAAATATATTGTCTCTTAGTAGTTTTACCAAGGCCATTAACCTCCCCTTACATAACTGAGGAACTCAATAATGCCCAGGCATTGCAAACTGAGAGGTATTTTATACCATATACTGAGCAAGTAACACTATCTACATATTATATATTCCTTATTAACCCTCTTGGTCCCATAATGATGCCTCTCTATTTTAATTGAGGGACATTGAAATAACCATGGCTCATTGATGGAGGTATTTCCTTTACTGTTTTTGCTGTTAATCTGATAGGAGAGAGTAAATTATTTTCCATTAATATGAAGTTTGGTATAAAAAGGAGGTTGGTTTTGTTTTGAGGCCCACAAGTGGTCTCTCTCTCTTATTAGAGGATAACCTTCACTATTAGTTTATATATATATATATGGGACCCAAGAGCGTTCTTATGAATACCCTTGACGGTTTATAACTGTATGTACCATTAGAGATCCTCCTCTGAGTCATTTAAGCTTGTATGGGTCCATAAGTGGCCCTTTAAAGTTATGGAGGCACATTAACTCCTTAAAAAATGAGGTTCCATTCTTACTGTTCAGTAGTACTATAGTTAATTGAAGTATTCAATGTATGTGCTACTTTTGTATTTGCAGGAACAATTATTGAAGTACTCAATGTATAAGCCACTATGTATGTGCATGAACAACTATTGATGTACTTACTATATATGCTTTTGAAAACTTGTTTAATGTTTTTTTTTTTAACAACCTCAATAAAAAGATTAAATTAAAAAAAAAAGAAGAGCAGTAACTTGTAATGGCAGCGCTATGGAGAGTGTGATACCGCTCATTTTTTCGTGTTAATTATGCACCCGGTTTAGCGCATAACTTGTAATCTTGCCGATTGTGATATACCAGCATTTTCCTGATTCATAACAGGATTCTCTCACATCAGGTGAGTGGCAACACTGCCAACAGACCATCATGCTATAGATAAGAGATACAAGCTGCAATATAGCAATCAGTGACTTACCTAATTGCTTTATTTACTATATAAAAAAAAAATTATACTAGCAGAGTACTATATTTTAGGTTAATATCATTAGAGGTGCAACGGCAACAATTAAATAGGAAACATATGTGATGTGGTCTTGGCTAGTAACTGTATAACCCAGTTTCAGGCATGATATCACAAGACCCAAAAGCACATCTTACCTACAGTAGACGTTGGGATCTGTGAAATAGGAAAGGAATTTATCTTTGCTACTACTACAAGGCTGAGATGTGGCACTGTTGGTGCAAACTGCAAAAATTGTTAGCTTCATATTGGTGTGAAATAAAAAAGTTTATTTCCACCACGAAACTAAGTTGTAATTGTACTCTAGTGGTGTCTCTGCATATTCCTGGTGGGTAACAGGATACCACAGCACCACGGATGAGACACTGCTGCAGATATCTCAGCTATTGAGGAGACATTAGATAAAAACTGCAAAATTAGCTTTTGCTTACAGCATAAGAAAATAATAGTGCAACAAGATGCCTTTTTTCTATCAGACACAACATTGTGCTGTTCCATAGAGAGTTAGTAACGGCAGATAAATTGCAGCATGCAAAGCAGGATAAGAGCAGGAATAAGATGACTAATTAATCCAGTGTCTGTGCCTAGCAGTGTAGTGGGCATGGAACATGATAGGTTAATAGTGTGAGTTCACAGCTTGGTCCTGACCAAGCTGACCAATAAAAGAGTCTTCTGGGGTTTGAAAATGATGGAAATACTCCTTCATATTAGGTCTAGGTGTGCCAGGTTTATTGCAAAGCAAACTGCAAAAATCCATAGCTCTTATTTACTATTTTATATGTCCTTTAGGATTACACAAAACATATTTAAGCAAAAAATACAACTTAATTACATTTTTTATCTGTTAAACAAAAAAAAATATTCATTTCTAAGACTAATAACTGAACTGATGTAGTGTATTTTTTATTTTAAATATAGTTTTTTCATACTTTAATTAGATAACAGAGGTGACAGCACTAGGAGTATTCAGTTATGAGGAAGGCGTCTTGAGAACTCCATTGCAATGATGCTACAGAGGCTTGCTTTTGTTTTTGGCTTTCATCACATATCTATGTCTGTTTTAATTACCTTATATTCCTCTTATGTAAAGCTCAGAATGACTTGTATTTGTATAGTATTGTATGCAATAAATTAATTATTTTGAAGAGAGAGAGAGAGAGAGAGAGATAGATAGATAGATAGATAGATAGATAGATAGATAGATAGAAAATAAATATATGTGTAAATATGTATACACATATAAATATATATACATATACATTTTAATAAATACAATTATTTATTTATTTTAGAGAGAAAGAGAATAAATATATGTATGTAAATATATATATATATATATATATACACACATATAAATATTTATACATACACATTTTAATAAATACAATTATTTATTTATTTTAGAGAGAGAGAGAATAAATATATGTATGTATATATATATATATATATATATATATACACATATAAATATATATACATATACATTTTAATAAATACAATTATTTATGCATGTGTTCCTATGGATCCCTATGTAAAAGCACTGGTTGGCTCGTTTTTTTTATCACTTTTTTCTAACACCTTGCATTTTTTTTGTATTCATTGCTATTGAAGTGTTAATATGAATGTAACTATACTGTTACATGTATTTTTGATATGTTTTGTACAACTTTTTTACTTGCATGTTAGTTAACCAGAGCTTTTCAGTCACACTATCTTAACACGTGTTAAATGCGATCTCATAGTCGCTTTTTTGTCAACTTGTAATACAAATGTTATTTAACGTGCACCCAAAAGGGCACACAATTGCCCTATCGAATGCATGCTATTAATAGCCCCTTTTTAGTTGTGCACACAGAAGAAAAAAAATTAAGCAGATTAAGCAAAGTAGACACCAATAAATATATGTAACTTGCATCAGTAAAATTAGGAACCTTTCACTAATTTACTGCATGAATCGGTGAAATCTGTCTAAAAAATATTATCTTCTTTCAGATACTAATATTGAGAAGTGAATATTGTAGAACTTCAACATAATTAATATAATAATAATAATAATAATAATAATAATAATAATAATACTTATAAAAGTCTACATAAGCCTGGTAGATTTGGAAATTATGAGTTAAAGCACCAGACTGATCCTACATCTGTGGTTCAATAAAATATGTGACCATTATTTGTTCTGTTACATTGAAACTAATAGATACTTAAATAGGGTCTTCCTTTTTTACGAAACTGATTTTGCTCTAGGATCTTTTTAATTTCATTTTTTATTGTATTATATTTTTTTGGGGAGCTATATGCTGTCCTTGAAGAAAAGAAGCAATTTTATTACAAGACCAGAGACTTAATATTTTGCATTAAATTCTTTTACTACTCGTGTACAGCCTTTAAAAGTACATAAATCACATAAAGAGTTAAAATAATACAGAAAAAAGAGCCTACATAAATAGACAATGAGAATGCTAGGTTAGAGGCCAGTGTAAAAATGGACCAATCAGATTAATCATATTGACCATAAACTGACCAATGTGCACCCCATCTTCCTCTTTCTTTTGCTGCTCAGCAACAAGATAAGTGTGCAATTGTTGTCTTTGTGTTATTGTCATATTAAATTGTATAATGTATTAATTATTATCATTATTTTTCTGCTAATATTTTAATTTCCTTTTTCCTTTGTTTTTTCTATTTCATATCATTATTAATTCAACTTTGATTTTTATTTTTTATTTTTATTTTTTCCCCTCCCTTTTACTTTTCCCAGCAGTTTTTGTTTCTCTTACCGCTCCGTTATTGTTCTCCCTTTGGGTATAGATTTCCCTTCAATTTTCACCCTTGTTCCTTTCCTAGTCCTCTTGCGTCTCATTTTAACTTTCTTCCCTAGTGTCGGGGACCAATGCCATCTTGTGGGCGTTTGTTGCCTGAGATCACAGCCCGCCTTCATTTTACCTCAGACAGCTGTCAACGCCTCCTGCTGCATCACAAAAGTAATCTTCTTGGTTACTTTTTTGTTTCGTTTCATTTTCACTTATATTTTGAGTTAAATAATTTATTGCCTGTCTTCTTTTTTCTTTTGCAGGTATTTGCTGCCCTCCGGTGACCATTATTACTTTATTTCATTAGTTAAAAAAAAAAAAAAAAAATTCCTTTCAGAGAAAATTTTTCTCCTTTTTCTTTTCTAACTGAAATTCTTAGTTAATTATGTTATTTTTTCCCTTTCAAGTCTTTCAATATTGCGAATTATAATTTTTATTTTTTTCAAATAAGTTTTTTCTGTGGTAATTTTTTTTTATTTATTTTTGACATGTCTCAGGATAATTCTACCCCAAATCCCCTAACTGAACAATCTGTTCAAAACATGACTGATAATTCTTTAGATAAATTAATGTTCCATATGACATCTTCTTTAATTTCAAAGTCTTCTTCTAAACAGCAATAAAAAGAAAGGTACCTTCTAGTGCTGTAAAAGCAAGTAAAAAAACTTGTTTGCAAATCTAAACAAATGTTATCAGAATCCAGTATTCCTTGTGGCAAATGAAGTAAAACATTTACCAAACCACCCCTTACTCCCAAGGGGCATAAAAAGGGAGTTTCTAAACAAAAATCCAAAAAAAATTATAAAGATGAGGTTTCAGATTCTTCTACCTCTGTTAATTCTGAAAATTTTGATTCAGCTTCCTCCTATGATTCTGAACCCAAAGCAAAGAAATTTAAAAAAAAACACTGTAAAAAATCCAAACATATTAATGAGGACGAATATAATTTTATGGATGCTTTGGGTAATCCTCACTTTAATGCAGATACCTTAAACCACCCCAGATCTTAGGAATGGTTTCCCCCAATGAAGATTGCTACTTTTGTGGATTTTCAACTAAAGAAATGTTTAAAGAAAAGATCTAGAAATAATATGAGGGGTGAATGCCCAAGACACTTACTTACCAAAAATAGCAATGTTACCCCCGACATAGACCCCAAAGTTCTAAAATGTATTGGATCTCCTGGTTACAAAATTAAGAAAGGTCTAGATAAATCTTTGAGAAACTGTCAGGATAAACTTCTAGATACCATTGGCCCAATTACCAAACTTTTTGAATGATCCAAAGAGGCAGTTTTAAAGGAGTTATCTATGGACCCTTCTCTCGTTAGAGAATGGGTTAAACGTATTTTATATTTTGTTGGTAACACTAATTCTGCAATTATTGTAGAAAGGAGAAAGAATATCCTTTGCAGAATTGATCCTAAAATTTGAGATTTTGCTGTAAATGAATAACATTCCAATAAAGATGGATAACATTTTGGTGATGCCTTTTTGAAAAACTTGAATCTCTATGCTAACACCTTTTCCACTCTCAATAAAGTTAAAATTTCTATGAGGAAAATCCTTTACTCTCAGAATTTCTCTGACAGGACTGGGAAAGGAAGAGGTCACTCTTCTGGCCATACCTTACATCTTTCCAGACCTCATTTTCAACAAAACTTCAATCCTCAATACCAACCTCCCAGATACTTCAATGAAACCAGTACCTCATACAACTTTTTCCCATCACATACCAGACCTTGGCATCAAAGAGGACAATGCATCAGATCAAGATCTCGCCCTCCTACAGGTAAAATGTAATTTTCTTCTTCCCTGTCCCCCTTCTTCCCCACTAAGAGTTGGTGGAAGAATAGCTTTATTTGTTCACAACTGGAATCTCATAACTTTGGATCCTTGGATTTTACAGACAGTCCAAGGAGTCCATATAGATTTCCTTTCTCCCCCTGTACAAATTTTATATCCAAATCCTATTCATTTTTCCCAAAAAGACAGAGTTCTGGTTGAAAAAGAAATATACAATCTTCATTTAAAAGAAGCAATTTCTCAGAGTATAAATCCTCATTTGGCTTTATTTAGCAACCTATTTTTAGTAAAAAAAGAAAAACGGACAGTTCAGACCTGTCATAAATCTCAGGACCCTAAAGACATATGTTGTTTACAATCACTTCAAACTAGAAGGTATTCATCTTCTAAGAGACTGTCTTTTGTACAATGATTGGCTTTTCAGATTAGATATTTCAGATGCTTATCTCACTGTTCCAATAGATCCGGATCATTGGAAATATCTAACTTTTTTCTGGGAAGACAACATTTGGAACTTTACTTGTCTCCCTTTGGGTCTGTCCTCTGCTTCATGGATATTTACAAAACTTCTCAAACCTGTGGTCTCTTTTCTGAAACTCAGAGGAATTTGTCTAATTATTTATTTGTACGATATTATCCTAATGATTCAGAATTTTCTCTCTTTACAATCTCAATTAACCATGACGATAAATCTCTTGGAAAATTTGGGATTCCTTGTAAACAAAGAGAAATTAGTTCTAATTTCTTCCAAATCTCTAGTTTTTCTCAGTTTCCTAATAGATACATCAGAAGCAACTTTAAGTTTACAATTAACCAAGATAAGGGGTTCTCGTTTTCTCAGGGACTCCAGTGATTGGAGACTTCACAGGAAGGTTTTTCTTTCTATCCAATCTCTGCTTGGTCCTTTTTCTATAGACATATTTGATTCTCGCCCCAATTGCCAACTCCCTCTATAATTCAGCTGGCATCCAGATCCCGAGGCATTGGCATTAGACCTCCTCCTAGATCCCGAAGGCAATCCACACAACCTCATTCTCAACCAATCCCTCAGGTTGATAACTTGGTAGATTACGGGGAACTCAGAAATCTCCTCAAATTTTCTGACTCAGCTAAAGCTCTCATGCGGGATGCATGGGCTCCAGGAACCCACAAATCATATCTTTTGGCATGGACCAGATGGTCTAGCTGGTGCATGCTTAGGAGTTTGGCTCCCTTTTCATCCCCTTTAACTCATAATCTTAATTATCTCTCTCATCTTTTTGACCTTGGCTTAGTTTATAGGACTATTAATCTCTCTAGATCTGCTATTTCTGTTAGACATAATTTTTTTTAATAATCTGCCTATTGGAAAGAACCCTTTCATTTGACATCTTCTCAAATCTATTAGACTTAAAAGACCCCCTACTTCTAAACATAATTTCTTTTGGAACGTAGATTTAATTTTCTCTCTCTTTAAATCCTGGCCATCTAATGATTCTTTATCCTTAAAACATATTTCAGCCAAATTGGCTACCCTTCTTTGCCTTATTCCTTTTGCAGGCTTTCCGATGTTTGGGCTCTTGATTTCAACTCTAAATCCTTTTCTCCTGAAGGTTTTACTTTTTTGATTTCCCATAGAACCAAAACCTTATCATCTTCCATCTTTTATCCTTATTTTCCTTCTGAACTTTCTCTCTGTGTTGTGTCCTGTCTTAAAGTTTATGAAGCTAAAACTTTATCCTTTAGAGATTCTACTAAAAAACAATCAACTTTTACAGTCCTTTGTTCCTCCTCATGCCCCTGTCTCTCCTACTTGTATTGCGAGGTGGATTAAATGGGTGATGTCTGAGGCTAGAATTGATCTCTTATTCACAGCTCATTCAGTTAGAGGATCGGCCGCTTCTAAAGCCCTTATAAAATCGTCTCCTTTACAAGAAATTTTGAAGGCAGCAGACTGGTCTTCTGATTTTACTTTCAAACATGTTTACTTTAAACCCACTCAACACGCCTCTTTAAATCTTTTTCAATGAATGCTTTAAACTTGCAAAATATGAAGTCTCTGGTCTTGTAATAAAATTCTGATTATCCTAGCTTTGTGAAGGAATAATCTAGCTTTTTTTTTTAAAGACACAGAGACGAATATTTTCCAACCCCTAATTTCTGTCTTTTTTCCCAACCCACATTTTTCATTTAACTGTTTATACTAATGATATATATTTTATTTTAGTTACCAACTTCTCAAATGTCACTAATTAATTCTGGATTAGTTCCTTCAATCAAATCTTCAACTTCATGGAGACATAGATGGATCTACGGATTATCCTGAGTTTTTTTTGAGTTAAAATTCTCTCAAGTTCCTTCAAGTTTTATGGTTCTGTTTTATTTTATGTTTATTAATTGGACTGTTGTGACTTTTCTATTTTTTCGGAAGAATCTTTGTTTTGAGCATCAAGCAAGAAAGAGGAAGATGGGGTGCACATTTGTCAGTTTATGGTCAATATGGTTCATCTGATTGGTCCATTTTTACACTGGCCTCTAACCTAGCATTTTAATTGGCTAGTTATGAAGGCTCATTTTTCTCTGTATTTTAACTCTTTATGTGATTTATGTACTTTTAAAGGCTGCACATGAGTAGTAAAAGAAAGTAATGCAAAATATTTGTCTCTGTGTCTTTAATAAAATCTAGATTATTCCTTCACAAAGCTAGGATAATCTGAATTACTTTTTTTATGTTCCTCATTAAATGCTGTGGATTATAATATAATACTATTCTTGAATAAAGGGAAATAAAACCCAACATTTTTCTTTCATGATTCAGATAGAACATACAATTTTAATCAACTTTCTGAATTATTTTTATTATTGAACTTTCTATGATTTCTTGTTATCCTTGTTGAAAAGCAGCAAAGTAAGCTCAGGAGAGTGCACGTATCTGCAGCACTATATGGCAGCAGTTTTGCAACAATGTAATACAGTAGCAAAAGCACTCTATGACAGCACTATTTCCTGTCATGTAGTGCTCCAGACATGTGCACACTACCTATCTAGATATCTCTTCAACAAAAAATAACAAGCGAACAAAGCAAATTTGATAATAGAAGTAAATTGGAAACTTTTGAAAATTGTACTGAGTCATGACGGAAAAAATGTTGGGTTTCATAACACTTTAATTTTTTTTAGCTTCAATCAAGAGTTTAATCAAGAGCCTATGGTTAATAAGAACAACACATTTTTTCTTATTGTTATTTAGAAGTAGAAGAAGAAGAAAATGAAGAAAAACTAGTATGTATGTAGGGATGCATGCTTTATTTGTAAATGTAACACTGAATCAAAAACTATAAATAAACTTTTTTTTACGTAAGTAATAATCCTTAGGATGTGAAGGGTGCCAAATTGTCATCCTCTGCATTACGAGGACCAGAGGCTCTTCCTCACTGTTAGTGAGGCTTTTACAGAGCCCATATATCAAACCTTGAATAACCTACAAAGACATGATAACTATCAAAGAGGGGAGGTACACACTTTCAAAAAAGGGATATCACGTCCCTAAAAGATTCAGATCATTGCAATACAATAGAATGTTAAGTCTATGGGATTTTCAACTCAAACTCCTTTTTTAATCTCAAATATTTTTAAAAAAGTATTTAATCAAATTACTTCAATTTTTCCAGTGATTCCCAATCCTGATATAAGTGCCAAATTTCAGGAAGAGATGTCATTCAAATCCAAAGATATGAACATCTGAAACATTTAATTTATAATGGGAAGCACTTATGGACTTAAGCTATAGGCACACTACCATGTGCCTAATATATATATATTGTATACACAGACATATCATAAGCATGATGCATAAGCTTCCCATTATGCTCCACACATCATCCTTATTTTCACAAGGTGAGTTACATTCCAATACATTACATTATATATATTCCAATATATATATATATATATATATATATATATATATATATATATATATATATAATATATATAAAACACCCCATGTATATATAGAACTTGAACTTGCATATACTGACAGGCCCTTTCCTTCCTGTACACTTTGGCTTTCATCTAAGTGCTGCTCAGCCTCATTTACAGGACCACTAAATAAAGTACAATTGAAAAATTGACAAATCCACAATAAAAAGAAAAGGGTTTGTTACTGTATTGGTGTCACAGAGAATGTTCCTTTAGTAAATTGTGATACCTTTTAATTGTCTATCACAATTTACTAAACCAGGGGTAAGCAAACTTGACACTCCAGATGTTTTGGAACTACATTTGCCAGCTTAAAGTGTCTGAGCATCATGGGAAATGTAGTCCCAAAGATTCTGGAGTGCCAAGGTTGCTCACCCCTGAACTAAAGGAACAATAGAAAGAAAATGCAATAGCACTTACTAACTAACTTAAAGGGGCATTAAACCCAAATTGTCTTTCATGATTCAGATAGAGAATACAATTTTAAACAACTTTCTAATATACTTTATATATACTATATTGGGTGTGTATATATATATATATATACACATCTGCACGTTTATTAACTGCAATACAGTAGGAGTTGTTTATCTCCTCCAATATTCATGTCCCTGTTTTTATATAGGGAAAACTAGAATATTTTTTAAAGATAGAATACAGGAGCATCGTGACGATAATCTATATGATAGGGACACAAGTGTTGCAAAACATTTTTTGGAATATCACAATAGTAATCCAAGTTCTCTAAAATTCGCAGGCACAGATAGAGGTATAGAACATGGTAGAGGAGGAGATAATGACAAGTGTCTTTTGTGAAAGGAATCAAAATGTATTTTTGTTCGTATGGAATGAATGAGAACATTGAATATGCTCCCTTTCTAAATTGAATATATCATAATCTCTCTCCATGTTTGAAAATTGATGGAATAAAACTATTTTGATATATCAGAAAAATATAGCATAAAGCTTTTCTCTTAGTTCTTGATAACAGTACAGTTTTGAGGAAGCATGTATACTGTGGGGCATATGTATCAAGCTACGAATGGAGCTTGATGCCCCGTGTTTCTGGTGAGCCTGCAGGCTCGCCAGAAACAGTAATTATAAAGCAGCAGTCACAAAGACCGCTGCTCCATAACCTGTCCTCCTGCTCTGAGCAGGTTAACAGACATCGCCACAATACAACCCAATCGAGTACGATCGGGTTGATTGACACCCCCCTGCTGGCAGCCTATTGGCCGCGAGTCTGCAGGGGGTGGCGTTGCACCAGCAGCTCTTGTGAACTGCTGGTGCAATGCTGAATATGGCGAGCATATTGCTCGCCGTATTCAGCGAGGTCTGGCGGACCTGATCCGCAGTGTCGGATCAGGTCCGCCAGACCTTGATACATATGCCCCAATGTCTCTTTAAGAAAATTAAAAAGATGTACCCTGAGCTTACTTTCAAAGAAATTAGAGTTTGTATTGTTGCTGTTTTTTGATGTGATCCTAAGAGTAATAAAGGAGGAGATGCATAGCAAGCCAAAACATTTGTTAATATAGCAGGTATAAAGCAGTTTGTCATAAATTTATAACTGTTTAAATCCACTCTATTGCGCAAAACATGTAGTAAACATGTATTCCATGGTACTTACTGAGATGTTAATTGGTTTGAAGAAATAAGGGGTTAATACAGTCAATAAATCTTACACTTATTAACCCCTAATCTTACACTTATTAACCCCTAATCTGCCACCCCCGACATCGGCGACACCTACATTATAATTATTAACCCCTAATCTGCTGCCCCCAACATCACCGAACTCTACATTATATTTATTAACCCATACTCTGCCGCCCCCAATGTCACCGCCACCTACCTACACTTATTAACCACTAATCTCCGCCCCCAACGTCGCCACTACTATAACAAACATATTAACCCTTAAACCGCCGCACTCCTGTCTCGCAAACATTAGTTAAATATTATTAAGCCCTAATCTGCCAGCCCTAACATCGCCGCCACCTACCTACATTTATTAGCCCTAATCTGCCTCCCCCAATGTCGCCGCCACTATATTAAAGTCATTAACCCTTAAACCTAAGTCTAACCCTAAACCGAACACCCCCTAACTTAAATATAATTAAATACATTCAAATAAATATTCCTATCATTAACTAAAGTATTCCTATTTAAAACTAAAAACTTACCTGTAAAATAAACCCAAAAATATCTACAATCTAATAATCTAATAATCTAATCCCACTAACAAAATTAAAAAGCCCCCCAAAATAAAAAAGCCCTACCCTACACTAAATTACAAATAGCCCTTAAAAGGGCCTTTTTCGGGGCATTGCCCCAAAATAATCAGCTCTTTTACCTGTAAAAAAAATTACAAATCCCCCCCAAATTAAAACCCACCACCCACACAACCAACCCTACTCTAAAACCCACCCAATACCCCCTTAAAAAAACGAACACTAACATCCGACGCAGAGCATCCTCTTCATCCGACGGCTAACACTGAATGAAGGTTCCTTTAAATGACGTCATCCAAGATGGCGTCCATTCAGTTCCGATTGGCTGATAGAATTCTATCAGCCAATCGGAATTAAGGTAGAAAAAATCCTATTGGCTGATGCAATCAGCCAATAGGATTGAGCTGGCATTCTATTGGCTGATTGGAACAGCCAATAGAATGCCAGCTCAATCCTATTGGCTGATTGGATCAGCCAATAGGATTGAACTGCAATCCTATTGGCTGATTGCATCAACCAATAGGATTTTTTCTACCTTAATTCCGATTGGCTGATAGAATTCTTTCAGCCAATCGGAATTGAAGGGACGCCATCTTGGATGATGTCATTTAAAGGAACCTTCATTCAGTGTTAGCCTTCGGATGAAGAGGATGCTCCACGTCGGATGTCTTGAGGATGGACCCGCTCCGCGCCGGATGGATGAAGATAGAAGATGCCGTCTGGATGAAGACTTCTGCCTGTCTGGAGGACCACTTCGCCCGGCTTGGATGAAGACTTCTCCCGGCTTCGTTGAGGACTTCGGCCCAGTTGGATGAAGACTTCTCCCGGTAAGGTGATCTTCAAGGGGTTAGTGTTAGGTTTTTTTAAGGGGGTATTGGGTGGGTTTTAGACTAGGGTTGGTTGTGTGGGTGGCGGGTTTTAATTTTGGGGAGGATTTGTAATTTTTTTACAGGTAAAAGAGCTGATTACTTTGGGGCAATGCCCCGCAAAAGGCCTTTTTAAGGGCTATTTGTAATTTAGTTTAGGGTAGGGCTTTTTTTATTTTGAGGGGACTTTTTTATTTTGTTAGTTGGATTAGATTAGATGTAATTAGTTTAAAAATCTTGTAATTTGTTTATTATTTTCTGCAATTTAGTGGGGGGTTTTTGTACTTTAGCTAATTTTATTTAATTGTATTTGATTGTATTTAATTTAGGGAATTCATTTAATTATAGTCTAGTGTTAGGTGTTAGTGTAACTTAGGTTAAGTTTTATTTTACAGGTCAATTTGTATTAATTTTAGCTAGGTAGTTATTAAATAGTTAATAACTATTTAATAACTATTCTACCTAGTTAACATAAATACAAACTTGCCTGTAAAATAAATAAACCCTAAGATAGATACAATGTAACTATTAGTTATATTGTAGCTAGCTTTGGGTTTATTGTATAGGTAAGTATTTCGTTTTAAATAGGAATAATTTAATTAATAATAGTATTTTTTTATTTAGATTTCTTTTAATTATATTTAAGTTAGGGGGTGTTAGGGTTAGAGTTAGGTTTAGGGGTTAATAACTTTAGTATAGTGGCGGCAAAGTTGGGGGCGGCAGATTAGGGGTTAATAAATGTAGGTAGGTGTCGGCAATGTTAGGTCCGGCAGATTAGGGGTTAATAATATTTAACTAATGTTTGCGAGGTGGGAGTGCGATGGTTTAGGGGTTAATATATTTATTATAGTGGCGGCGATGTCCGGTTCGGCAGATTAGGGGTTAAAACATTTTTTTTCGTTTTTGCGATGCAGGAGGGCCTCGGTTTAGGGGTTAATAGGTAGTTTATGGGTGTTGGTGTACCTTTTTAGCACTTTAGTTAAGAGTTTTATGCTACGGCGTTGTAGTGTAAAACTCTTAACTACTGACTTTAGAATGCGTTACCAGTCTTGACAGGAGAGGGTCTACCGCTTACTTTTTTGGCAGACTCATAATACCGGCACTATGCAAGTCCCATTGAAAAAAAGAGGATACTCAATTTACGTAAGTGGATTTGCGGTATTTCAAAGTCTGGCCAAAAAAGTGAGCGGTGAGCCTGTACCTTCAAGACTCGTAATACCAGCGGGCGTTAAAAAGGAGCGTTAGGATCGGTTAACACTGCTTTTTAAGCCTAACTCAAAACGTGTAATCTAGCCCACTGTTTTTTAATGTTAGCAGTTAAACATCAGCTGGACAAGCAAATAGAAAACATGAACTGGGATGAATACAATTATATAAATTAGTACCAAAATACCATATGTACATAAAAGCAACATGTTTCTTGATCTAAAAAATGAAATGGTAACAGTTTTTGGTATAAAATAACTTCTTGTCAATCTGGTGACTGCACATTAGAATTATTTTTCAATTTCTATGCAATGCAAATAAAGAATAAGACTTTATTTTCCACTGCAAGCAGAAAGAGAAATATGTGTGTGTTTAAATTCTAAATGTAGCTGCCTGTTCATTTACATTACACACACATACAAACAATCTGTGCAGATGAGGTTTCTGCATGATAAAACACAGTCATTTCAATTGTGATTATTCAATAAATGTTAGAGCTTTTCTTAAGAATTTTGCATCTGTCTTTGTCCCATTGCCGAGATCCACCTGTTCATCTAGAAATAATAATTCAGCCATAAGAAAGCTTAAAGCTGAATTTACACTTCAATAACTGTTCCAGTTCCATTCTCCTGCCTCAGTGACTACAGCAATGTATGTGTCTGACAAAATAAGGAATACGGTATTGTTTATCTTTACTGTAAAACTGGTAAGTTTCATGTCATTGATTCATGACATTATCATGTAACAATATATACAAATTAGTTCTCATTGGTATAAAAATAAAAGACACACCAAACGTACAACAGCATGCAGTCATAATCATTGAAAATTTACTTGTCTACTTGATTTTGCAGGTCTATAACTCTTCTTTATACATGATAACTAATAAAACATATTCTACAGAGTCTGAAAGGATGAAACAGCTGTCTCTGACTGGGTCCAATGACTTTGATTTTCTTTTGCTAATAGTGGCATAAGATAATTAGAACAGGTGAGTAAATGGAGAAATTCAGGCTCCTTAATTATATTTAAGCTTAGTTACTTTTAATGAAGAAGAGGACTCCAATATATTGGATCCGCATGAAGGGATAGGAAAGTCAAAATTAAACTTGCATAATTCACATAGAGCATGTCATTTTAAGACACTTTTAAATTCACTTCTATTTTCAAATGTGCTTTGTTCTCTTGGTATCCCTTGTTAAAAAATGAATACACACATATCATACACTAGTGGAAGCTGCTGCTAATTGGTCCCTGCACACATTTGTCTCTTGTGATTGGCTAGATAGATATTTTCAGCTTCCTTTCAGTAGTGCAATGTTGTACCTTCAGCAATGGATAACAAGAGAATGAAGAAAATTTGATAATAGAATTAAATTGGAAAGTTGTTTAAAATTGTATGTTCTATCTGAATCATAAAAAAAAAACATTTTGGGGTTTACTATCCCTTTAATCTCAAATAGCTTAGAACCAGTTAACTACAGGTCCATTTACTACCAGTTCCTATGCCCAATATTTAATAACTATAAATGCTTTAACATGGGAAACATATTGCAATGTTATAATGATAGATGGCTAACACATGTTTCATAGGTAGCTATCCCAATGTTCCCTAGGTACCCATCATAGAAGATAATTATCATAGATTAATGTGATTATTGTGAGTTCCCAGACTTCAAAACAAATTAGTTTTTTAAAGGCTATTCATATTGATCATAATACTAACTAAAGTTAGTAGTACTTAAGTGCAATCCCAGTGGACCTTTACCAATCATAATTCCACTAAACTATTTACCATCCACCCACAGGGTCCATTGTAGACTGGACTGGGTACACATCCTAAGCCACTGTTAACTCCACAGCCCTGAACTCTGACAGACAGCTGCAAAGTTCCCAGCAACCCAGGCAGTTAACCCCCGAGCAACCTGGGTGTCAGGTCCGCAGGGGAGCATTACAAACATTAACACAAGACACAAAAAATCCAGCACTCACTAGCAGATTCACAGCAAAGTTTAAAAGCAAAACTGGGAGAAGTCAGTTACAATTGGCGCCAAAGGATCAAGCCCAGGACCACGACAAGGTCTCCCCCTTCCTGGGACCCTAACCAGCACCCACACAATGCATACTTCCAAACAAACCAACTGGGAACCTCCCAGGGTGACACAGGCTTTTGTAACCTCCCCTATGTAAATACAAAACACAGGAATGGACCGAACTCACAGACTGGACTGGGTACACATCCTAAGCCACTGTTAACTCCACAGCCCTGAACCCTGACAGACAGCTGCAAAGTTCCCAGCAACCCAGGCAGTTAACCCCCGAGTCCATTCCTGTGTTTTGTATTTACATAGGGGAGGTTACAAAAGCCTGTGTCACCCTGGGAGGTTCCCAGTTGGTTTGTTTGGAAGTATACATTGTGTGGGTGCTGGTTAGGGTCCCAGGAAGGGGGAGACCTTGTCGTGGTCCTGGGCTTGATCTTTTGGCGCCAAATGTAACTGACTTCCCCCAGTTTTGCTTTTAAACTTTGCTGTGAATCTGCTAGTGAGTGCTGGGTTTCTTGTGTCTTGTGTTAATGTTTGTAATGCTCCCCTGCAGACCTGACACCCAGGTTGCTCGGGGGTTAACTGCCTGGGTTGCTGGGAACTTTGCAGCTGTCTGTCAGGGTTCAGGGCTGTGGAGTTAACAGTCGCTTAGGATGTGTACCCAGTCCAGTCTGTGAGTGCGGTCCATTCCTGTGTTTTGTATTTACATAGGGGAGGTTACAAAAGCCTGTATCACCCTGGGAGGTTCCCAGTTGGTTTGTTTGGAAGTATGCATTGTGTGGGTGCTGGTTAGGGTCCCAGGAAGGGGGAGACCTTGTCGTGGTCCTGGGCTTGATCCTTTGGCGCCAAATGTAACTGACTTCCCCCAGTTTTGCTTTTAAACATTGCTGTGAATCTGCAAGTGAGTGCTGGGTTTTTTGTGTCTTGTGTTAATGTTTGTAATGCTCCCCTTCATTGTATAAGATAATTACATAATTACCTGATTAAATGACTGGAACCACTGAAGCAGGAGATGTGTTGTAGGCACCAAAAAGAGTTAGGCTGTAAACAACTTAGGTAAATCAGTAGAGCAGTGAGTAGGAAAGCCAGGACTCAGTCAGGTGATCCATCAGCAGCCAGATATCACAACAAAAGGAGAATCTGATATGAGATGTCTAAGTAAATTTCATATTGGGGCAAATTTATCAAGCTCTGTATGGAGCTTGATGCCTTTGTTTCCGTGTGAGCCTTCAGGCTTGCCGGAAACAGAAGTTATGAAGAAGTGGTCTAAAGAACGCTGCTCCATAACTTGTCCGCCTACTCTGAGGCTGCGGACAGAAATCAACCTGGTCAATTACAATCGGGTTGATTGACACCCCCTGCTAGTGGCCGATTGACCACGAATCTGCAGGGGGTGGCATTGCACCAGCAGTTCACTCTTGCCAACCCCTTTCTGACAGTAATTTTTGAAAGCAGGATTACTATAACTGTTGTAAAACGGTTTCTATAGATCAGTGAAATTGTAAGATTTATACTATTTCGCCTGTGTAAGCTTATGCAGTTTATCATAAAATTGAATCTATACATTTCTGGTTTTCCTAAACACATTTTTAAACATATTAAGATGATTAGAAAATACGATAACTGTACAAATCAACTCTTCTAGGTTGAACACACTAATTATTTTAATACAAATTGACAGTGTAGACCAGTATAGTGGTCTCTAGTTCTTTTATAAAGACATGGGAAAATATAACCAAGTTAAAGTGATGGCTGAATGATTTCAACTGATGTAGGTTATTTTAGATATCTGATGTGGTTAATGGTAAAATATCTAACATTTTATAATCTAAAAAATATTATAAAGAAAATGTATTTAAATCGTTTTTTAAAGGGACATGATTTTTTTTTGTATTTCATGATGCAGACAGAGCATAAAATGCTTAAAAAATCCAATTTACTTCTGTTATCTGATTTGCTTTGTACTCATGGTATTCTTTGTTAAAGAGGATACCTAGGTAGGTAATGTGCACATATCTGGAACACAGTGTGGCAGCAAACAATGCTGACACCTAGTGCTCTTGAATAGTATAAACAGTGTTAAAAACATTCTTTCAAATCTACTGCGGTATAGTGCTTCTGACACCTGCACACACATAAAGCTACCTACTTGCTTTTCAACAAAAGATACCAAAGGAACAATGTAAATTGGATAATAGAAATAAAATAGAAAGTTTTTAAAAATCTTATCTAATTTTGTGAAAGCAAATGTTTTTCATTTTATATTCCTAAAAGGAAGTGCAATATTGTGTTAACTAAGCTATGTTTAGATTGTTCACCTCCTAATAGAAAACATTCAACAAGCCCAGGTACCACGTGTTTGGATTTGAGAGCTTGCATTGTGTGGCTGTTTTAGGGTCCCAGGTATTGGAAAGGACCTTGACGTGGTACCTGGGCTTGTCCCATTTGGCCAGATGCGGTAACTAACCTTTCCATTTTTGCTTTTAAATCTTAGCTGAGAGCTTGTAATTGAGTGCTGGACTTTCTCTGTGTGTTGTATTAATTTGTTTTGTAATTTTCCCTATGGTTCTTGCACCCTGACCTGTCTGGGGTTAACTGTCTGTGACTCTGGGGACAGCACAGCTTCCTGTGAGTGCCCGTGAGCACCCAGGACTGAGCATGTTGCAGGGTCATGGGATGTGTACCCGGTCCGGTATGAGAGTACAGTCCCCTTCCGTGTTTTGTGTATATATATATATATATATATATATATAAAATGACTTTTTGTTCCAAAATCATAAAAAAAATGTCCCTTTTCAGACACAGGAAAGAAGATTTAGAGTTCTGCGGCCAAAGGGGTGCGTTAGCTACGCATGCTTTTTTCTGGCCGCACCTTTAAAATAACTCTGGTATTGAGAGTCCACAGAATGGCTGCGTTAGGCTCCAAAAAAGGAACGTAGAGCATATTTACCTCCACTGCAACTCTCGATACCAGAGTTGCTTACGGACGCGGCCAGCTTAAAAAACGTGCTCGTGCACGATTCCCCCATAGAAAACAATGGGGCTGTTTGAGCTGAAAAAAAAACCTAACACCTGCAAAAAAGCCGCGTTCAGCTCCTAACGCAGCCCCATTGTTTGCTATGGGGAAACAATTCCTATGTCTGCACCTAACACTCTAACATGTACCCCGAGTCTAAACACCCCTAACCTTACACTTATTAACCCCTAATCTGCCGCCCCCGCTATCGCTGACCCCTGCATATTATTATTACCGGGGATCTGCGGTATGGAAAAGTCGCGGCTGAAAAGTGAGCGTCAGACCCTTTTTTTGAATGACTCCAAATACCGGCGGTAGCCTAAAACCAGCATTAGGAGCCTCTAACGCTGGTTTTCACGGCTACCGCCAAACTCCAAATCTATGCCATAGATTTTTAATAAATATGTTTTGTTTCAAATATATGATGGAATACAAAGTAAAATCTCTGAATACATAATACACTGAATAATTATAACAGTATATAAGTCTGTAAATACTAAACTTTCTTCAAAACTGCTATACAAGTTCCAGCCAGGCCTAGCACTCATGGTAACTGTATCTTACCGGGGTGCACATCAGATATATGCAATACATCAAAAGGAAGGAATGCACTCTCCGCGTTTACTTAGGGGTAATAATTGAATCCCTTAGTGTGACATTTACTTTAGTTAAAAAGAAAGTTACAAAACAGGCAAGGAAAGCAACAGACTACTATATAAAGCACATAATTAGCACTTAAGATGTGAAAGACAAATACTCATACAGGACCTAATAGTCATCGAAACAAAAAAGCGCTTAAATAAGGGACATTATTTATCCTAACAATAACGCTATATTTATGAAATAAGCTGCAAGAGTATACTTCATAAACATATTGCATACTCCATATGTTATATCTTAAGTGGCAACTACTAGAAGAACCAGCCATAACAAAACCAAAGAAAAACCAAAGAAAAAGGGAGACTATGATAAAGAAAGAAATAACAAAAAAGAAAAACCATAATAGAAAAGTCAACATAAAAAACAGAGTATTTAAAGGGATATGCAATCAGCCAATAGGATTGAGCTCGCATTCTATTGGCTGTTCTAATCAGCCAATAGAATTCGAGCTCAATCCTATTGCCTGATTGGATCAGCCAATAGGATTTTTTCAACCTTAATTCCGATTGGCTGATAGAATTCTTTTTTTAGGTTAGGGCTTTGGGATGCAATAGAGCTTAATGCCATTTTAAGGGCAATGCCCATCCAAATGCCGTTTTCAGGGCAATGGGGAGCTTAGGTTTTTTTAATTAGGGTATTATTTGGGGGGTTTGTTGTGTGGGTGATGGGTTTTACTGTTGGTGGGGGTTATTTGTATTTTTTCTTACAGGTAAAAGAGCTGATTTCTTTGGGGCAATGCCCCGCAAAAGGCCCTTTTAAGGGCTATTGATAGTTCAGTTTAGGCTAGTTTTTTTTTTTTTTGGGGGGGGGGGTTATTTTGATAGGGCTCTTAGATTAGGTGTAATTAGTTTAAATATCTTGTAATTTGTTTTTATTTTCTGTAATTTAGTGTTTTTTTTGTAATTTAGCTAATTGTATTTAATTTATTTAGTTGTATTTAATTTAGGTAAGTTATTTAATTCTAGTGTAGTGTTAGGTGTTAGTGTAACTTAGGTTAGGTTTTATTTTACAAATAAATTTGTATTTATTTTAGCTAGGTAGTTATTAAATAGTTAATAACTATTTAATAACTATTCTACCTAGTTAAAATAAATACAAACTTGCCTGTAAAATAAAAATAAACCCAAAGCTAGATACAATGTAACTATTAGTGTTATTAAATTACCAATCTTTAAGATTTTTAAAAACCTATTTTTATATTTCTGACCATGTTTTATATATATGAAAAGGCAGAAAAGACTGAGGGAAATTAAAGAAATGAGCCAAAACATCCAGATGGTACATGAGGAGAATATGTGTAATGAGAACAAAATACGACAACCATTCAAACTGTCGACTTTTCTTCATTTTTTTCCCCTCTTGGGAAGCATAGAGTTTATAATAAAGATATAACTCTGACTTTATTTTGTGGAGTATAAAGTATATTATCTTAACTTCCTAGAAATGTCAAAATATTGAACTACTGTGAAATATATTTTATTTTGTAACTAGGAATATATAAAGATTTTTTAGGGGCTACATTACAATTCAAATATTATAGGATCTGCTTTGTGAAATATTTTAGAAGAATAATTATAAAATAAATGGTTAAAATAAAAATCTTCATGTTAAAAACAAAATTTATGCTTACCTGATAAATTTCTTTCTCTTGTGGTGTATCCAGTCCACAGGTTCATCCATTACTTGTGGGATATTCTCCTTCCCAACAGGAAGTTGCAAGAGGACACTCACAGCAGAGCTGTCTATATAGCTCCTCCCCTAACTGCCACCCCCAGTCATTCGACCGAAGACAAGCAAGAAAAAAGGAGAAACTATAGGGTGCAGTGGTGAATGTAGTTTAAAAATAAAAAACACCTGCCTTAAAGTGACAGGGCAGGCCATGGACTGGATACACCACAAGAGAAAGAAATTTATCAGGTAAGCATAAATTTTGTTTTCTCTTGTAAGGTGTATCCAGTCCACGGGTTCATCCATTACTTGTGGGATACCAATACCAAAGCTATAGGACACGGATGAAGGGAGGGACAAGGCAGGAACTTAAACGGAAGGCACCACTGCCTGCAAGACCTTTCTCCCAAAAATAGCCTCCGAGGAAGCAAAAGTATCAAATTTGTAGAATTTAGAAAAAGTATGAAGCGAAGACCAAGTCGCCGCCTTACAAATCTGTTCAACAGAGGCCTCATTTTTAAAAGCCCATGTGGAAGCTACCGCTCTAGTGGAATGAGCTGTAATTTTTCAGGAGGCTGCTGGCCAGCAGTCTCATAAGCTAAATGGATTATGCTTCTCAGCCAAAAAGAAAGAGAAGATGCTGAAGCTTTTTGGCCTCTCCTCTGTCCAGAGTAGACAACAAACAATGCAGATGTTTGACAAAAATCCATGGTAGCTTGTAAATAAAACTTTAAAGCACGAACCACATCAAGATTGTGTAATAGACGTTCCTTCTTTGAAGAAGGATTAGGACACAGTGATGGAACAACAATCTCCTGATTGATATTCTTATTAGATACCACCTTAGGAAGAAAACCAGGTTTGGTACGCAAAACTACCTTATCTGTATGGAAGATCAGATAAGGGGAATCACACTGTAAGGCAGATAACTTTGAAACTCTTCGAGCCGAAGAGATAGCTACCAAAAACAGAACTTTCCAAGATAGAAGTTTGATCTATGGAATGCAGAGGTTCAAACGGAACCCCTTGAAGAACTTTAAGAACTAAATTTAAACTCCATGGCGGAGCAACAGGTTTAAACACAGGCTTGATTCTAACTAAAGCCTGACAAAACGCCTGAACGTCTGGAACATCTGCCAGATGCTTGTGTAGAAGAATAGACAGAGCAGAAATCTGTCCCTTTAAGGAACTAGCTGACAATCCCTTCTCCAATCCTTCTTGGAGAAAGGATAATATCCTAGGAATCCTGATTTTACTCCATGAGTAACCCTTGGATTCACACCAATGAAGATATTTACACCATATCTTATGATAGATTTTTCTGGTGACAGGCTTTCGAGCCTGAATTAGGGTATCAATGACCGACTCGGAGAAACCATGTTTTGATAAAATCAAGCGTTCAATCTCCAAGCAGTCAGCCACAGAGAAATTAGATTTCGATGTTTGAATGGACCTTGGAGTAGAAGGTCCTGCCTCAGCGGCAGAGTCCATGGTGGAAGGGATGACATGTCCACCAGCTCTGCATACCAAGTCCTGCGTGGCCACGCAGGTGCTATCAAAATCGCTGAAGCTCTCTCCTGCTTGATCTTGGCAATCAGAAGAGGGAGGAGAGGAAATGGTGGGAACACATAAGCCAGGCTGAAGGACCAGGGCACTGCTAGAGCATCTATCAGCGCTGCCTGGGGATCCCTTGACCTGGACCCATAACAAGGAAGCTTGGCGTTCTGACGAGATGCCATTAGATAAAGTTCTGGTTTGCCCCATTGTTGAATCACCTGGGCAAATACCTCCGGATGGAGCTCCCACTCCCCTGGATGAAAAGTCTGCCGACTTAGAGAATCCGCCTCCCAGTTCTCTACTCCTGGGATATGGATAGCTGAGAGATGGCAAGAGTGAACCTCTGCCCATAGAATTATCTTTGAAACCTCCAACATTGCCAGGGGGCTTCTTGTTCCCCCCTGATGGTTGATATAGGCTACAGTCCTGATATTGTCCGACTGAAATCTGATGAACCAGAGCCTGAAGAGCATTGAATATCGCTCTCAGTTCCAGAATGTTTATCGGAAGGAGGGCTTCCTCCCGAGTCCAGAAACCCTGAGCCTTCAGGGAGTTCCAGACTGCGCCCCAGCCCAGAAGGCTGGCATCTGTCATCACTATAGTCCACTCTGGCCTGCGGAAACTCATTCCCCTGGACAGATGGACCCGAGATAACCAGCAGAGAAGAGAATCCCTGGTCTCTTGATCCAGATTTAGCAGAGGGGACAAATCTGTGTAGTCCCCATTCCACTGATTGAGCATGCAAAGTTGCAGTGTTCTGAGATGTAGGCGGGCAAATGGAACTATGTCCATTGCCGCTACCATTAGGCCGATTACTTCCATACACTGAGCCACTGACGGCCGAGAAGTGGAATGAAGAGCACGGCAGGAAGTTAGAAGCTTTGATAACTTGACCTCTGTCAGAAAAATTTTCATTTCTACTGAATCTATCAGTGTTCCTAGGAAGGAAACTCTTGTTAGAGTGGAGAGAGAACTCTTTTCTTCGTTCACCTTACACCCATGAGACCTCAGAAAGGCCATAACAATGTCCGTATGGGACTTGGCGATTTAAAAAGTCGACGCCTGTATCAGAATGTCGTCTAGGTAAGGAGCCACCACTATACCCCGTGGCCTTAGAACCGCCAGTAGGGACCCTAGAACCTTCGTAAAGGTTCTTGGTGCCGTGGCTAACCCGAAGGGAAGAGCCACAAACTGGTAATGCCTGTCTAAGAAGGAGAACTGATGATGATCTCTGCGAATCGGAATGTGGAGATAAGCATCCTTTAAGTCCACGGTAGTCATATATTGACCCTCCTGGATCATCGGGAGGATGGTTCGGATTTTCTCCATCTTGAAGGATGGAACCCTGAGAAATTTGTTTAGGATCTTGAGATCCAAGATTGGTCTGAAAGTTCCCTCTTTTTTGGGAACCATAAAAAGATTTGAATAGAATTGGAACTGGGTAGATCACTCCCATAACCAGTAGGTCTTGAACACAACGTAAGAATGCCTCTCTCTTTATCTGGTTTACAGATAATTGTGAGAGATGAAATCTCCCCTTTGGAGATGAAGGTTTGAAGTCCAGAAGATATCCCTGGGAAACAATCTCTAATACCCAGGGATCCTGGACGTCTCTTGCCCAAGCCTGGGTGAAGAGAGAAAGTCTGCCCCCCACTAGATCCGGTTCCGGATGGGGGGATACTCCTTCATGCTGTCTTAGAGGCAGCCGCAGGTTTCTTGGCCTGCTTCCCCTTGTTCCAAGCCTGGTTAGGTCTCCAGACTGGTTTAGGCTGGGCGAAATTTCCCTGAAAAACTGAAGCTGCGCCACTCTTGAAGTTTCGAAAGGAACGAAAATTATTCTGTTTGGTCCTTAACTTATTGGACCTATCTTGAGGAAGGGTGTGACCTATACCTCCAGTAATATCAGAAATGATCTCCTTCAGACCGGGCCCGAATAAGGTCTGTTCCTTGAAGGGGATGTTAAGAAGCTTAAGAAGCTTAGACTTTGAAGTAACGTCTGCTGACAGGACTTAAGCCATAGCGCCCTACGTGCCAAAATGTCAAAACCTGAATTTTTAGCCGTTAGCTTGGCTAAATGAAAAATTGTGTCAGAAATAAAGGAGTTAGCTAACTTAAGAGCTTTAATCCTGTCAGGGTCTCCACGTGAAGAGCCTCCTCAAGAGACTCAAACCAAATGGCCGCTGCAGCAGTAACTGGGGCAATGCATGCAAGAGGCTGGAGTATAAAAATTTTCTTAAGGAGACCCTCCAATTTTTTATCCATAGGATCTAGGAAAGCACAACTGTCCTCGACGGGGAAAGTTGTACGCTTAGCTAGGGTAGAGACTGCTCCCTCCACCTTAGGGACCGTTTGCCACGAGTCCCGTATGGTGGCATCTATGGAAAACATCTTTTTGAAAGCACACCTGGTCTATCCCATTCCTTAGTAATAATTTCCGAAAACCTCTTAGGGACTGGAAAAAGATCAGTGTAAACAGGCACTGCAAAGTATTTGTCCATTTTACACAATTTCTCTGGAACCACAATGGGGTCACAGTCATCCAGAGTCGCTAAAACCTCCCTAAGCAATAAGCGGAGGTGTTCAAGCTTAAATTTAAACGCTGTCATCTCAGAATCAGACTGAAGTAACGCCTTCCCTGAGTCTGAAATGTCACCCACAGATAGAAGCTCACCTGCCTCGGCTTCTGAGTATTGTGAGTGTATATCGGACACATGCAATAAAGCGTCAGAAAGCTCTGTAATAGTTCTAGCCCCAGAGCTGTCTCGCTTTCCTTGTAGCCCTGGCAGTTTGGAAAATACCTCTGTGTGGGTAGCATTCATAACTGCCGCCATGTCCTGTAAGGTAAAAGAATTAGATGCGCTAGATGTACTTGGCGTCACTTGAGCGGGAGTTATAGGTTCTGACACATGGGGAGAGTTAGATGGCATAATCTCCCTCTTTTCAGTCAGAGAATCCCCTGGAGATAAATCTTTAAGCGCCATAATATGGTCTTTATAGTTTATAGAAATTTCAGTACATTTGGTACACATTCTAAGAGGGGGTTCCACAATGGCTTCCAAACATATTGAACAAGGAGTTTCCTCTATGTCAGACATGTTTAACAGATTATTAATGAGACAAGCAAGCTTGGAAAACACTTTAATAAAAGTGAAACAGCAATTAAACAAAAACGTTACTGTGCCTTTAAGAGAAAAAAACTAGCACGCAAAACAGTGAAAAAATACAGTAAAATCTTGGAAATTTTTACAGTGTGAATAAGGGACTAAAACAGCATTGCACCCACTTGCAAATGGATGATTAACCCCTTAGGCCCCAAACCGGATTAAAAAACGTTAAAAAACGTTAAAAGTCAATTGAGCACCATGCCACAGCTCTGCTGAGGCTCCTACCTGCCCTTAAATATGATTTTGTGCAGAAATAACCCATTTGAAATGGTTCTCAGATGCCAGAGGACTCTTCTAGGGAAGCTGGATGTATCAGTCTGAATTAAAACTGCGCAGTTAGAGCACTAAAATAGGCCCCTCCCACCATGTACTGGATGTCAGAGGGGCCTTAAGAAAGTACTCCTAGGAGTATCTGACTAGCCATGTGGAAACTAGACCCCAAATAAAGACTTATCTCCCTCAGAGAAAAAACTTCCTATTTATGAAATCATGTAAACGTTTTGTCACTAAGTAATATGAATATTAACATGAGTATTACCCTGTTTTGTAAGCATGAACCCAGTTGCTGTTAAATCACTGCATCAGGCTTACCTCAAATACACAAGGCTCTGTCAGCATTTTCTAGAACTTTTTCATCTCTCTAGAAATAAAAATACTGAACATACCTCAAAGCAGGAAATCTGCAGGCCGTTCCCCCAACTAAAGTTTTCCCATATTCATCAGTTATGTGTGAGAACAGCAATGGACCTTAGTTACAAACCGCTAAGATCATCAAACCTCCAGGCAGAATTCTTCTTCTAATTTCTGCCTGAGAGTAAAACAGTACAATGCCGGTACCTTTTAAAAATAACAAACTATTGATTGAAGGAAAAACTACACTAAGTCACCAAATATCTCTTGATACTTCCTTTCTTGTCGAGATTTGCAAGAGAATGACTCTGCTGTGGGTGTCCTCTTGCAACTTCCTGTTGGGAAGGAGAATATCCCACAAGTAATGGATGAACCCGTGGACTGGATACACCTTACAAGAGAAATATATATATATATATAAATTACATATGTATTTATGTGTTTCTATCTGTATATATGTCTGTAAATACATATATACACACATATAAATACAGAAATACACATGTACACACATATTATATATATATATATATATATAAATATATATATATATAAACATATATATATATATATATATAAACATATATATATATATATATATATATATATATATATATATATATATATATATATATATATATATATATATATATATAAAACATGGAAGGGAACTGCACTCCAAGACCGGATCAGGTACACATCCCCTCTGACTCAGCAACATCCAGCCCTGGGTGCTAAATAGCACTCCAAAAAAGCTGTGATGTCACCAGAGCACAGGCAGTTAACCCCAGTCCGGAATGGGTGCAAGAAACAAGGGGGATTACAAATAAAAAGTAATACAACCTATAGAAACACCCAGCACTCACCAGCTAGCTCACAGCTAAGATAAAATCACAACTGGAAAGGTTAGTCACCGCATCTGGCCAAATGGGAAAGCTCAGGCACCACGTCAAGGTCCTTTCCATTGTTGTATTACTTTTTATTTGTAATCCCCCTTGTTTCTTGCACCCATTCCAGACTGGGGTTAACTGCCTGTGCTCTGGTGACATCACAGCTTTTTTGGAGTGCTATTTAGCACCCAGGGCTGGATGTTGCTGAGTCACAGGATGTGTACCTGATCCGGTCTTGGAGTGCAGTTCCCTTCCATGTTTTGTATTTTCCATGGGTGTTTACATCCACCTGTGCACCCCTTCTTTGTTCTCAGTCTGTTTGGCTTTGTGAGCTCGCATGATAGTGTGGCTGTGTTAGGGACTCAGGCAATGGAAAGGACCTTGACGTGGTGCCTGAGCTTTCCCATTTGGCCAGATGCGGTGACTAACCTTTCCAGTTGTGATTTTATCTTAGCTGTGAGCTAGCTGGTGAGTGCTGGGTGTTTCTATGTGTTGTATTACTTTTTATTTGTAATCCCCCTTGTTTCTTGCACCCATTCCGGACTGGGGTTAACTGCCTGTGCTCTGGTGACATCATAGCTTTTTTGGAGTGCTATTTAGCACCCAGGGCTGGATGTTGCTGAGTCACAGGATGTGTACCTGATCCGGTCTTGGAGTGCAGTTCCCTTCCATGTTTTGTATTTTCTATGGTTGATTACATCCACCTGTGCACCCCTTCTTTGTTCTCAGTCTGTTTGGCTTTGTGAGCTCGCATGATAGTGTGGCTGTGTTAGTTAATCAGGCAATGGAAAGGACCTTGATGTGGTGCCTGAGCTTTCCCATTTGGCCAGATGCGGTGACTAACCTTTCCAGTTGTGATTTTATCTTAGCTGTGAGCTAGCTGGTGAGTGCTGGGTGTTTCTATGTGTTGTATGACTTTTTATTTGTAATCCCCCTTGTTTCTTGCACCCATTCCGGATTGGGGTTAACTGCCTGTGCTCTGGTGACATCACAGCTTTTTTGGAGTGCTATTTAGCACCCAGGGCTGGATGTTGCTGAGTCACAGGATGTGTACCTGATCCGGTCTTGGAGTGCAGTTCCCTTCCATGTTTTGTATTTTCTCTTGGTGATTACATCCACCTGTGCACCCCTTCTTTGTTCTCAGTCTGTTTGGCTTTGTGAGCTTGCATGATAGTGTGGCTGTGTTAGGGACTCAGGCAGTGGAAAGGACCTTGACGTGGTGCCTGAGCTTTCCCATTTGGCCAGATGCGGTGACTAACCTTTCCAGTTGTGATTTTATCTTAGCTGTGAGCTAGCTGGTGAGTGCTGGGTGTTTCTATGTGTTATATATATATATATATATATATATATATACATATTTAGATATGTATGTGCATGTAGCTTTCTGTTAAAGCCCTTTGCAGCCCTTTTGCAGCCACTATAAACCCCTTTTCACTTTTGCGCAACAGTAAGAGTGCCACTCGTAATCTAGCCCTTATGCAGTTTCACCAAGTTATTATTTAGCTCTAAAACATTTCTGCCAATGTTGCATATACTCACAAAATAATTAAGCTGCTTACAGAACAGTGTTCACCAGTAGAGGCTCATCCATATGGGCAGCATGGACTCTGCCTGACCATTTAAAATTCTTCCAAAAATGAAATAATTTCTGATATTTCAAATTTTTATCATAATATTTATGGTTTTTTCATGTTCATGTAGATTAGTAATATTTTTAGGCAAATAAATACTTTTGAAAATTCCTTCAGATATTGAAGGAAGTTTGTCCATATACATATACATGCAATTCTGACTTCATTTTCTCTATCTCTTCTTTTCCATCTAGTGGCTTTAATGGTTCAGTGCAGGCAGGGCTAGAGGATATTTAGCCCCACCAGTCTCCTATACATAATATTTTAAAAATATAATATATATATATATATGTATGTATGTATATATATATATAATATATAAATAATATAATAGGGGTCTTGCTTCTTGTGCGCTTCCCATATTCTCTTTTTGACTGTGAGGTGCCAAAGTGGTAGAGTTTGGGGATTTTTGTGCCCCACTAATCTTGAAAATCACTAGCCGCCACTGGTGTGCACATGTCTTACTCTCTTTTTTTCCCAGCCCAACATAAAACATAGACACATGTAGGGCGAGATTACATATGCGGCCCAGGTTTCAGTGCAACTGCTGAAACCCGCATCGTCGTAAGTTCACCTCACACATCATGTTAATAACATATTCGGTGCCGTCAGCTCATAAACTGCCGTAAGTCGGATAAACTGGCAATGTTCAAAAATATGCTCAAATACACATTTCTGGAGTCACCAGTCACTTACCGCAGTTTATGATCTGCTGCCGCATAAGTAAAAAAATAAAAAATGTTACAATGCCCGTAAAAGTTAAACCCGCTTCCCAAAAATGAACCTGACATGTCAAAACCCCTATATCTGCCATCCCCCCACAACACAATGAACCTAATAAATGTATTAACCTCTAACCAGCATCTCCCCACAATGCAATCAACCTAATTAAACTATTAACCCCTAATCCGCCATCCCCCACAATGCAATGAACCTAATACATCTATTAACCCCTAACCAGCATTCCCCCACAATGCAATAAACCTAAGTAAACTATTAACCCCTAATCTGCCATCACCCCACAACGCAATAAAAATCGAATACATTTATTAACCCCTAACCAGCATCCTCCCACAATGCAATAAACCTAAGTCAACCATTAACCTCTAATCCACCATCCCCCCACAACGCAATAAACCTAATAAATGTATTAACCCCTAAACCGTCATCCCCCACAATGCAATAAACCTAATTAACCCCTAAACTGCCATTACCCCACAACACAAAGAACTAATCTAATCACTAAGCCCCCTAACCTAACACCCCCTAAGTTAACCCTTAAAAAAATAAGAAGTTAAAATTAAAATAAAATATCCTAACATTTAAAAAAAATCCTAAGATTCAATTAACCCTTTAATGACCAAGGACGTACCAGGTACGTCCTGCAAAAACTGTCAGTTAGTGACAATGGACGTACCTGGTACGTCCTCGGTCTAATTAATGCCGAAAGCGATTGTGATCGCTTCCAGCAGCTCTCAGGGTATTGCAGTGATGCCTTGATATTGAAGCCTCCTGCAATACCCTTTTTTAAGCATCCGATGCAGAGAGAGCGACTCTGTGGCCCTCTCTGCACCGGTAGCGATGGTGCTGATTGTTGGTGAGTGGGAGCCTTAGCAGGGAAGCGGGTGGGCGGCCCATCACTACCCGGCATCTGTTTTCTGTATGTGCAATGTGCACGCCAGGTGCCGGAGGCCTGCGGGGGGCGCGCGCATGCGCAGCAACTTCTGCCACCAATGTAACTGAATGGGAAGGAGCGAGAGGGAGGGGGAACAAAATAAAGATCAAAGGATATGTGAGGGAGAGGGGGGTTTTGAGGGGGGGCAGCTACACTACAGAATTATTAATATTTTATAAGAAAAAATTAAAAAACTTTTTTTGTGGGGGGGGGGCAAAGTGCTACTTCTATTTATTGCCCTATAACTTACAAAAAAAGCAAAGAACATGTAAACATTGGGTATTTCTAAACTCAAGACAAAATTTAGAAACTATTTAGCATGGGTGTTTTTTGGTGGTTGTAGGTGTGTAACAGATTTTGGGGGTCAAATTTAGAAAAAGTGTGTTTTTTTCCATTTTTTCATCATATTTTATAAAACAAATTATAGTAAATTATAAGATATGATAAAAAATAATGGTATCTTTAGAAATTTAATTTAATGGTGAGAAAAACGGTATATAATATGTGTAGGTACAGTAAATGAGTAAGAGGAAAATTACAGCTAAACACAAACACCGCAGAAATGTAAAAATAGCCTTGGTCCCAAACGGTCAGAAAATGGAAAAGTGCTGTGGTCCTTAAGGGGTTAATAAATCTAATATTACCAAAAATAAAAAATCTAAAATTAAAATGAATCTAATAAAAAAGCCCCCCAGTTTTTGTCGGTAAAGGTGTGCGTGACTAAAGCACAGTTTTCCCTCACCGCTCACCTAAAGTAACGTTGGTATTACATTTTTTTTTAAACCCGGCGTTAGCCGCATAAAGGTAAGCGTAGAGCAAAATTTAGCTCCACATCTCACCTCAGTACCAGTGCTGCTTACAGTAAAGCTTACAGTAAAGCATGAGTAAGGGTTGTCACCCGAAACGTCGCTTGTCATTGTAAATGTCTGTGTAATAAAAACACTTGAGACAAACTAAGAAGCGCTGTGGACATTTGTTGTATATTATATATACTGCTTACAGTAGCGGTAAGCTGGCTAAACGTGCTCGTACACGATTTCCCCATAGGAATCAATGGGGCAGAGCCGGATGAAAAAAAAACCTGCAAAAAAGCAGCGTTCAGCTCCTAACGCAGCCCCATTGATTCCTACGGGGAAATACTTTTTATGTTTACACCTAACACCTTAACATGAACCCCGAGTCTAAACACCCCTAATCTTACACTTATTAACCCCTAATCTGCTGCTGCCCCCAACATCGCTGACACCTGCATTTTAGTATTAACCCCTAATCTGCCCCTCCGGACACCGCCGCCAGCTACATTATCCCTATGAACCCCTAATCTGCTGCCCCCAACATCGCCAACACCTACTTTTTATTTATTAACCCCTACTTTGCCACCCCCAATGTCGCCGCCACCTAACTACACTTATTAACCCCTAATCTGCCGCCGCCAATGTCGCCGCCACAATAATAAACCCAAATTTATTAACCCAAAAATCTAAGTTCAACCCTAACCCTAACACCCCCCTAACTTAAATATAATTTAAATACATCTAAATAAAATTACTATTATTACCTAAATTATTCCTATTTAAAACTAAATTCTTACCTATCAAATAAAACCCTAACGGCTAGCACTTACTTTAAACAACGCTGGTATTACAAGTTTTCTGAATGGCTGCGTTAGCCTCAGAAAAGTGAGCGTTGAGCATAATTTAGCTCCACCTGTAATACCAGCGTTGCTTACGGTAGCGGTAATCTGGCAAAATGTGCTTGTGCATGATTTCCCCATAGGATACAATGGGGCTGAGCTGGCTGAAAAAAAGAACTAACACCTGCAAAAAAGCAGCGTTCAGCTCCTAACGCAACCCCATTGTTTCCTATGGGAAAATATTTTCTAAGTCTACACCTAACATCCTAACATGAACCCCGAGTGTAAACACCCCTAACCTTACACTTATTAACCTCTAATCTGCCGTCCCCAACATCGTCGCCACCTGCATTATACTATTAACCCCTAATCTGCAGCTCCGGACACCGCCGCCACCTACATTATACTTATGAACCCTTAATCTGCTGCCCCTAACATCGCCGACACCTACATTATATTTATTAACCCCTAATCTGCCCCCCCAACGTCGCCGCCACCTGCCTACACTTATTAACCGCTAATCTGCCGACCGGACATCGCCGCCACTATAATAAATGTATTAACCCCTAAACCGCTGCAATCTCACCTCGTAAACACTATAATACATTTTATTAACCCCTAATCTGCCCCCCCCCCCAACGTCGCCGCCACCTACCTACAATTATTAACCCTTAATCTCCAGCCCCCAACATCGCCACTACTATAATAAAGTTATTAACCCCTAAACCTAAGTCTAACCCTAACACCCCCTAACTTAAATATAATTTAAATAAAACGAAATAAAATTACTGTAATTAAATAAATTAATCCTATTTAAAACTAAATACTTACCTATAAAATAAACCCTAATATAGCTACAATATAACTAATAATTACATTGTGTCTATTTTAGGATTTATATTTATTTTACAGGCAACTTTGTATTTATTTTAACTAGGTACAATAGCTATTAAATAGTTAATAACTATTTAAAAGCTACCTAGTTAAAATAATTACAAAATTACCTGTAAAATAAATCCTAACCGAAATTACAAATACACCTAACACTACACTATCAATAAATTAATTAAATACATTAACTACAATTATCTAAACTAAAATACAATTAAATAAACTAAACTATAGTACAAAAAAACAACAACACTAAATTACAAAAAATAAAAAAATATTACAAGAATTTTAATCGAATTACACCTAATCTAAGCCCTCTAATAAAATAAAAAAGCCCCTCAAAATAATAAAATTCCCTACCCTATACTAAATTACAAAAGTAATCAGCTCTTTTACCAGCCCTTAAAAGGGCTTTTTGCGTTGCATTGTCCCAAAGTAATCAGCTCTTTTACCTGTAAAAAAAATACCTGTAAAAAAAAAAGACCCCCCCAACATTAAAACCCACCACCCACACACCCCTATTCTAAAACCCATCCGATCCCCCCTTAAAAAAACCTAACACTAACCCCCTGAAGATCACCCTACCTTGAACCGTGTTCACCCAGCCGGGCCGAATTCTTCATCCAATACGTTCAATGTGGTCCTCCATCCGGCAGAAGTCTTCATCTATCCACGGCTCCATCTTCAAGACCTCCGACGCGGAACATCCTCCTCGGCCGACGGACTAACGACGAATGAAGGTTCCTTTAAATGACGTCATCCAAGATGGCGTCCCTCGAATTCCGATAGGCTGATAGGATTCTATCAGACAAGCGGAATTAAGGTAGTAAAAATCTGATTGGCTGATTTAATCAGCCAATCAGATTGAAGTTCAATCCGATTGGCTGATTGGATCAGCCAATAGAATTGACCTTGCATTCTATTGGCTGATTAAATCAGCTAATCAGATTTTTCCTACCTTAATTCCAATTGGCTGATAGAATCCTATCAGCCTATCGGAATTCGAGGGACGCCATCTTGGATGACGTCATTTAAAGGAACCTTCATTCGTCGTTAGTCCATCGGCCGAGAAGGATGTTCTGCGTCGGAGGTCTTGAAGATGGAGCCGTGGATAGATGAAGACTTCTGCCGGATAGAGGACCTCTTCTGCCCTGCGGATGGATGAAGACTTCTGCCGGATGGAGGACCACATCGCCCGGATTGGATGAAGAATTTGGCCCGGCTGGGTGAACACGGCTCAAGGTAGGGTGATCTTCAGGGGGTTAGTGTTAGGTTTTTTAAGGGGGAATCGGGTGGGTTTTAGAGTAAGAGTGTGTGGGTGGTGTTTTTTTTCTTACAGGTAAAAGAGCTGATTACTTTGGTGCAATGCCCCGCAAAAAGCCCTTTTAAGGGCTGGTAAAAGAGCTGATTACTTTTGTATAGTATAGGGTAGGGAATTTTATTATTTTGGGGGGCTTTTTTATTTTATTAGGGGGCTTAGATTAGGTGTAATTAAATTAAAATTCTTGTAAAAAAATTATTTTTGTAATTTAGTGGGGGTTTTTTGTACTATAGTTTAGTTTATTTAATTGTATTTTAGTTTAGATAATTGTAGTTAATGTATTTAATTAATTTATTGATAGTGTAGTGTTAGGTGTATTTGTAACTTAGGTTAGGATTTATTTTACGGGTAATTTTGTAATTATTTTAACTAGGTAGCTATTAAATAGTTATTAACTATTTAATAGCTATTGTACCTAGTTAAAATAAATACAAGTTGCCTGTATAATAAATAAAAATCCTAAAATAGCTACAATGTAATTATTAGTTATATTGTAGCTACATTAGGGTTTATTTTACAGGTAAGTATTTAGCTTTAAATAGGAATAATTTATTTAATAAGATTTATTTTATTTCGTTAGATTTAAATTATATTTAACTTAGGGGGGTGTTAGTGTTAGGGTTAGAATTAGCTTTAGGGGTTAATACATTTATTATTGTAGCGGTGAGGTCCGGTCGGCAGATTAGGGGTTAATAAGTGTAGGTAAGGTAGCGGCGACGTTGGGGGGGGGCAGATTAGGGGTCAATAAATATAGTATAGGGGTCGGCGGTGTTAGGAGCAGCAGATTAGTGGTACATAGGTATAATGTAGGTGGCGGCGGTGTATGGAGCGGCAGATTAGGGGTTAATAATAATATGCAGGGGTCAGCGATAGTGGGGGCGGCAGATTAGGGGTTAATAAGTGTAAGGTTAGGGGTGTTTAGACTCGGGGTGCATGTTAGGGTGTTAGGTGCATACTTAGGAAGTGTTTCCCCATAGGAATCAATGGGGCTGCGTTAGGAGCTGAACGCTGCTTTTTTGCAGGTGTTAGTTTTTTTTTCAGCTCAAACTGCCCCATTGTTTCCTATGGGGAAATCGCGCACAAGCACGTTTTTGAAGCTGGCCCCTGGTATTGAGAGTATGCAGTGGCGGTAAATATGCCTGTACGCTCCCTTTTTGGAGCCTAACGCAGCCATTCAGACAACTCTAAATACCAGCGTTGTTTAAAAGGTGCGGGGGGAAAAAACACGCGTAGCTAACGCACCCCTTCTAACACAAAACTCTAAATCTAGGCGATTGTTTATTATGCAGAATGCAACCCTAGCATTAATTCATTAATCTTATTAAAGCTGGAGTATTGGTTTAATTACACAAATTTGTCGTGTATAAAATGTCTTCACTTTCTTAGTAATTTATTTTAACTTCTATTATTATACTAAAGAGGAATAATAATATAGTAATTTAATGTATTATAGCATTGTATTATTGCAAAAAAACTTTGTATGCAACTATAGGTTAATTTCCATTGAGCCATAATTAAGTTTGCGTGTGCTTGCAAACCGATAAATATGCTGTTGGAAGCAATATCGTTCACCGTCTGCTTCCAACGGCCCGTTATAACTCAATTTCGGCAACCGTACTCCAGCTGCCGAAAACATATTCGTGTCCCATAGAAAGTATCAGGAGCCGCTAATCTATAAAAATACCAGGTTTCCAATGACCATGCAAACTGTTAATACACTGTCTGAGGCTGCCGATACATTAACAAAAATTACACCCAGCTCAATTAGGTGTAAAATAGGAAAAAGGTGCTTTATGAGACTTTTTTCCCATTGTAATGTAACCCGCCTCCCAAAAATAAACCTGACACGTCAAAACCCCTCTACCTGCCATTCCCCCACATTGCAACTAACAATAAAAGTTATTAACCTCTAAGCCGCCATCCCCCCACATTGCAACTAACAATAAAATGGATTAACCTCTAAACCACCATTCCCCCACATCGCAACTAACAATAAAACGTATTAACCTCTAAAGAGCCATCCCCCCACATCATAACTAACAATAAAAGTTATTAAACTCTAAACCGCCATCCCCCACAACGCAATCTACCTATTTAAACTATTAATTCTTAATTGTCCATGCCCCCACAACGCAGAGTACCTATTTAGCCTATTAACTCCTAAACCACCATCCCCCACAATGCAAAATATTATTCTAATAACTAAGCCCCCTAACCTAACACCCCCTAAGTTAACCCCCATTTCATAAAATTAAAAAATACTAAGTTAAAATTAAAATAAAAAATCCTAACATTACTTTTAAAAAAAAAACCCTAAGATTAAATTAAAATAAATAAAGCTAAAATTACAAAAAATAAAAAAGTTTAAAATTACAGAAAAAAATAAACCAAATTATCAAAAATAAAAAAATGTAAACCTAATCTAATACCCCTATAAAAATAAAAAACTTCTTCCAAAATAAAAAAAACCCTAATCCATTTTAGTACCAGTTTGTGAGGGTTAAACACATACGGCTAGATTACGAGTTGTGCGTTAGGGTAAAAAAGCAGCATTAACAGGTCCTAACACTGCTTTTTTTACGCCTGCTGCTATTACGAGTTTTGCAGGTTTAGGGGCAACACACATCTTTGGCCTTACCGCAAAACGACTTACGTAAACTTCGTAAAGTCTTTTTTCTATGGGACTTCCATAGAGCCGGTATTACGAGTCTGTCCTGGGAGGCCAAAAAGTGAGCGGTATACCCTCTACCTCCAAGGTCCCTAACGCATTCTAAAGTCAGTAGTTAAGAGTTTCATGGTACAACGCCGTAGCATAAAACTCATAACTAAAGTGCTAAAAATTACACTAACACCCATAAACTACCTATTAACCCCTAAACCAAGGCCCTCCCGCATAGCAAATACTAAAATAAAATGTTTAACCCCTAATCTGCCGCTCCGGACATCTCCGCCACTATAATAAACACATTAACCCCTAAACCGCCACACTCCCACCTTGCAAACATTAGTTAAATATTATTAACCCCTAATCTGCCCTAACATTGCTGCCACCTACCTACATTTATTAACCCCTAATCTGCCACCCCCAACATCGCCCCCACTTTTCTAAATGTATTAACCCCTAAACCTAAGTCTAACCCTAACCCTAACACCCCCTAACTTAAATATAATTTAAATAAATCTAAATAAAAATGAATAGTGTTAACTAAATAATTCCTATTTAAAACGAAATACTTACCTATAAAATAAACCCTAAGCTAGCTACAATATAACTAATAGTTACATTGTATCTAGTTTAGGGTTTATTTTTAATTTAAAGGCAAGTTTGTATTTATTTTAACTAGGTAGAATAGTTAATAAATAGTTATTAAATATTTAATAACTACCTAGCTAAAAAAAAATACAAAAGTACCTGTAAAATAAAACAAAAGTACCTGTAAAATAAAACCTAACCTAAGTTACAATAACACCTAACACTATACCACAATTAAATAAATTTACTATTTTAAAAACAATTATTTTGATAGGGCAATTAGATTAGGTGTAATTAGTTTTAAATATCTTGTAATTTGTATATTATTTTCTGTAATTTAGTGGGGGGTTTTGTACTTTAGCTAAATTAATTTAAATTATTTAATTGTTTTTAATATAGTAAATGTATTTAATTGTAGTGTAGTGTTAGGTGTTATTGTAACTTAGGTTAGGTTTTATTTTACAGGTACTTTTGTATTTATTTTAGCTAGGTAGTTATTAAATAGTTAATAATTATTTAGTAACTATTCTACCTAGTTAACATAAATGCAAACTTGCCTGTAAAATAAAAATAAACCCTAAGGCCTAGATTTAGAGTTCGGCGGTAGCCGTCAAAACCAGCGTTAGAGGCTCCTAACGCTGGTTTTGGGCGCCCGCTGGTATTTGGAGTCAGTGATTAAAGGGTCTAACGCTCACTTTTCAGCCGCAACTTTTCCATACCGCAGATCCCCCTACGCCATTTGCGTAGCCTATCTTTTCAATGGGATCTTTCTAACGCCGGTATTTAGAGTCGTTTCTGCAGTGAGCGTTAGAGCTCTAACGACAAGATTCCAGCCGCCTGAAAATAGCAGGAGTTAAGAGCTTTCTGGCTAACGCCGGTTTATAAAGCTCTTAACTACTGTACCCTAAAGTACACTAACACCCATAAACTACCTATGTACCCCTAAACCGAGGTCCCCCCACACCGCCGCCACTCGAGTAAAATTTTTAACCCCTAATCTGCCGACCGCCACCTACGTTATATTTATGTACCCCTAATCTGCTGCCCCTAACCCCGCCGACCCCTATATTATATTTATTAACCCCTAATCTGCCCCCCTCAACGTCGCCGACACCTGCCTACACTTATTAACCCCTAATCTGCCGAGCGGACCTGAGCGCTACTATAATAAAGTTATTAACCCCTAATCCGCCTCACTAACCCTATCATAAATAGTATTAACCCCTAATCTGCCCTCCCTAACATCGCCGACACCTACCTTCAATTATTAACCCCTAAACTTCCGATCGGAGCTCACCGCTATTCTAATAAATGGATTAACCCCTAAAGCTAAGTCTAACCCTAACACTAACACCCCCCTAAGTTAAATATAATTTTTATCTAACGAAATAAATTAACTCTTATTAAATAAATTATTCCTATTTAAAGCTAAATACTTACTTACCTGTAAAATAAATCCTAATATAGCTACAATATAAATTATAATTATATTATAGCTATTTTAGGATTAATATTTATTTTACAGGCAACTTTGTAATTATTTTAACCAGGTACAATAGCTATTAAATAGTTAAGAACTATTTAATAGTTACCTAGTTAAAATAATAACAAATTTACCTGTAAAATAAATCCTAACCTAAGTTATAATTAAACCTAACACTACCCTATCAATAAAATAATTAAATAAACTACCTACAATTACCTACAATTAACCTAACACTACACTATCAATAAATTAATTAAACACAATTGCTACAAATAAATACAATTAAATAAACTAGCTAAAGTACAAAAAATAAAAAAGAACTAAGTTACAGAAAATAAAAAAATATTTACCAACATAAGAAAAATATTACAACAATTTTAAACTAATTACACCTACTCTAAGCCCCCTAATAAAATAACAAAGCCCCCCAAAATAAAAAATTCCCTACCCTATTCTAAATTAAAAAAGTTACAAGCTCTTTTACCTTACCAGCCCTGAACAGGGCCCTTTGCGGGGCATGCCCCAAGAATTTCAGCTCTTTTGCCTGTAAAAGAATAAATACAATACCCCCCCCCCAACATTACAACCCACCACCCACATACCCCTAATCTAACCCAAACCCCCCTTAAATAAACCTAACACTAATCCCCTGAAGATCTTCCTACCTTGTCTTCACCATCCAGGTATCACCGATCCGTCCTGGCTCCAAGATCTTCATCCAACCCAAGCGGGGGTTGGCGATCCATAATCCGGTGCTCCAAAGTCTTCCTCCTATCCGGCAAGAAGAGGACATCCGGACCGGCAAACATCTTCTCCAAGCGGCATCTTCGATCTTCTTCCATCCGGTGCGGAGCGGGTCCATCTTGAAGCAGGCGACGTGGATCCATCCTCTTCTTCCGATGTCTCCCGACTAATGACGGTTCCTTTAAGGGACGTCATCCAAGATGGCGTCCCTCGAATTCCGATTGGCTGATAGGATTCTATCAGCCAATCGGAATTAAGGTAGGAATTTTCTGATTGGCTGATGGAATCAGCCAATCAGAATCAAGTTCAATCCGATTGGCTGATCCAATCAGCCAATCAGATTGAGCTCGCATTCTATTGGCTGTTCCGATCAGCCAATAGAATGCGAGCTCAATCTGATTGGCTGATGGGATCGGCCAATCGGATTGAACTTGATTCTGATTGGCTGATTCCATCAGCCAATCAGAAAATTCCTACCTTAATTCCGATTGGCTGATAGAATCCTATCAGCCAATCGGAATTCGAGGGACGCCATCTTGGATGACGTCCCTTAAAGGAACCGTCATTAGTCGGGAGACATCGGAAGAAGAGGATGGATCCGCGTCGCCTGCTTCAAGATGGACCCGCTCCGCACCGGATGGAAGAAGATCGAAGATGCCGCTTGGAGAAGATGTTTGCCGGTCCGGATGTCCTCTTCTTGCCGGATAGGAGGAAGACTTTGGAGCACCGGATTATGGATCGCCAACCCCCGCTTGGGTTGGATGAAGATCTTGGAGCCAGGACGGATCGGTGATACCTGGATGGTGAAGACAAGGTAGGAAGATCTTCAGGGGATTAGTGTTAGGTTTATTTAAGGGGGGTTTGGGTTAGATTAGGGGTATGTGGGTGGTGGGTTGTAATGTTGGGGGGGGGGGTATTGTATTTATTCTTTTACAGGCAAAAGAGCTGAAATTCTTGGGGCATGCCCCGCAAAGGGCCCTGTTCAGGGCTGGTAAGGTAAAAGAGCTTGTAACTTTTTTAATTTAGAATAGGGTAGGGAATTTTTTATTTTGGGGGGCTTTGTTATTTTATTAGGGGGCTTAGAGTAGGTGTAATTAGTTTAAAATTGTTGTAATATTTTTCTTATGTTGGTAAATATTTTTTTATTTTCTGTAACTTAGTTCTTTTTTATTTTTTGTACTTTAGCTAGTTTATTTAATTGTATTTATTTGTAGCAATTGTGTTTAATTAATTTATTGATAGTGTAGTGTTAGGTTAATTGTAGGTAATTGTAGGTAGTTTATTTAATTATTTTATTGATAGGGTAGTGTTAGGTTTAATTATAACTTAGGTTAGGATTTATTTTACAGGTAAATTTGTTATTATTTTAACTAGGTAACTATTAAATAGTTCTTAACTATTTAATAGCTATTGTACCTGGTTAAAATAATTACAAAGTTGCCTGTAAAATAAATATTAATCCTAAAATAGCTATAATATAATTATAATTTATATTGTAGCTATATTAGGATTTATTTTACAGGTAAGTAAGTATTTAGCTTTAAATAGGAATAATTTATTTAATAAGAGTTAATTTATTTCGTTAGATAAAAATTATATTTAACTTAGGGGGGTGTTAGTGTTAGGGTTAGACTTAGCTTTAGGGGTTAATCCATTTATTAGAATAGCGGTGAGCTCCGATCGGAAGTTTAGGGGTTAATAATTGAAGGTAGGTGTCGGCGATGTTAGGGAGGGCAGATTAGGGGTTAATACTATTTATGATAGGGTTAGTGAGGCGGATTAGGGGTTAATAACTTTATTATAGTAGCGCTCAGGTCCGCTCGGCAGATTAGGGGTTAATAAGTGTAGGCAGGTGTCGGTGACGTTGTGGGGGGCAGATTAGGGGTTAATAAATATAACATAGGGGTCGGCGGTGTTAGGGGCAGCAGATTAGGGGTACATAGGGATAACGTAGGTGGCGGCGGTTTACGGAGCGGCAGATTAGGGGTTAAAAGTGTAATGCAGGGGTCAGCGATAGCGTGGGCGGCAGATTAGGGGTTAATAAGTGTAAGGCTAGGGGTGTTTAGACTCGGGGTACATGTTAGAGTGTTAGGTGCAGACGTAGGAAGTGTTTCCCCATAGGAAACAATGGGGCTGCGTTAGGAGCAGAACGCTGCTTTTTTGCAGGTGTTAGGTTTTTTTTCAGCTCAAACAGCCCCATTGTTTCCTATGGGAGAATCGTGCACGAGCACGTTTTTGATGCCGGCCGCGTCCGTAAGCAGCTCTGGTATCGAGAGTTGCATTTGCGGTAAAAATGCTCTACGCTCCTTTTTTGGAGCCTAACGCAGCATTTGTTTGAACTCTCGATACCAGAGTTAAATTTATGGTGCGGCCAGAAAAAAACCCGCGGAGCGTTAACAGCCCTTTTACCGCCGAACTCTAAATCTAGGCCTATGATAGCTACAATGTAACTATTAGTTATATTGTAGCTATCTTAGGGTTTATTTTATAGGTATTTAGTTTTAAATAGGAATTATTTAGGTAATAATATTAATTTTTATTTGGATTTATTTAAATTATATTTAAGTTAGGGGGTGTTAGGGTTATTTTTAGACTTAGGTTTAGGGGTTAATACATTTAGTATAGTAGCGGCGACGTTGGGGGTGGCAGATTAGGGGTTAATAAATGTAGGTAGGTGGTGGCGATGTTAGGGACAGCAGATTAGGGGTTAATAATATTTAACTAATGTTTGCGAGGCTGAAGTGCAGCAGTTTAGGAGTTAATATGTTTATTATAGTGGCGTCGACATTGGGGGAGGCAGATTATGGGTTAATAAATGTAGGTAGGTTGCGCAACATTTTGGGAGGGAGATTAGAGGGTTAATAAATATAATGTAGGTGGCGACGATGTTGGGTGCAGCAGATTAGGGGTTAATAAGTGTAAGATTAGGGGTGTTTAGACTCGGGGTTCATGTTAGGGTGTTTTTATTTCCTAAACTTTTATTTCCCAATAGGAATTAATGGGGCTGCGTTACTGAGTTTTACGCTGCTTTTTTGCAGGTGTTAGACTTTTTCTCAGCCGGCTCTCCCCGTTGATTCCTATGGGGAAAACGTGCACGAGCATGTATAACCAGCTCACCGCTGACTTAAGCAGTGCTGGCATTGAAGTGCGGTAAGGAGCACAATTTTGCTCAACGCTCACTTCTTGTCTTTTAACGCCAGGTTTGTAAAAACCCGTAATACCAGTGCTGCAGGTAAGTGAGCGGTGAGAACAAACTTCTCGTTAGCACCGCATAGCTTCTAATGCAAAACTCGTAATCTGGCCGATATATAGAGCTCGTTTCCATTGAGCCGTTAAAAATGGAGCCATAAGCTACTGAAGTTGCCGACAGCTAAAAGTAATTTATGGCTCCATTGTATTTTTTTTTTTTTTAAATCATTGCTTTATTTTCCAACAAGGCACTGTGACATTAATTTTATGCAAGAAGATAAAGCTAAATTTACTTTAAGGGAATTGTAGTGTAGAAAATGCCCTATTGAGGGCATTTGATTTGAAAAAAAATCTATTTTCTGTGTGTTTAAAGAATTTAGATAGCATATGCACTTTTAAGGTATCTTTTACTGAAAGGCATAACTAGGTAGGGACAGTAATGCACTACTGGAAGCAAGCTGGCGACTACGTACACATGCCTCGTATCGTCTCACCAGACGTGTTCACCTAGGTCCCAGTAGTGCATTGCTGCTCTAGAGCTGAGCTTATGTGTTTAAAGGGACAATGAACCCAAACTATTTAATTCGTGATTCAGATAGAGCATGCAATTTTAACCCCTTGAGTGCCAACGACGGCTCTGAGCCGTCGCAGAGTTTCCCACTCAGGTGCTAACGACGGCTCTGAGCCGTCACTAGCACTCTCCCACCTTGAGGGAGATCTGGGGGCTCACGTGCAATGATGTGATGATGTCACCGCGCAATTTTATGTAAATTTAATGTTAAGTATAGGAAAAGGTGGCATGTTGCTTAGAAGCCTGTATCTCATGCATCTAAGCAGCTACAGACCCCCAAGACCAACCGTTGGAAAGGTAATCGCCTAACCTTTCCAACAGTGTAAACCTTTGAACAGCTTAGCGCATGTGGGAAAGTGCTTAGCACTCAAAGGGTTAAACAACCCTATAATTCACTAATCTTACCAATCCTTATCCGTTCTCCTGCTATCCCTATCTGAAAAAAGATGGCATCCAAGCTATTTTCTTGGTTCAGACCCTGGACACAGCCCTTGTTTATTGGTGGGTGAATTTATCCACCAATCAGCAAGAACAACCACGGTTTTATTTTTTATTTTATGTAATTGGGGTTAATTTGAAGTTGGTAGGTTAGGGAGCTTAGTGATTAAATTAGTTATTTGCATGGTGGGGGGATGGCGGATTAGGAGTTATAGTTTAAATAGATACTTTGCATTGTGGGGGATGGCGGATTAAGGGTTAATAGTTTGAATAGGTACTTTGCATTGTGAGGGATAATGGTTTTGAGGTTAATACATTTTATTGTTAGTTGCAATGTGGGGATGGCGGTTTAGGTATTATTAACTTTGATAGATACTTTGCGATATGGGGTTTGGCATATTAGGGACTAATACATTTATTAGTTATTGCGGTGGGGGGGATGGCGGTTGAGAGGTAGATATTGCACATGCGTTGGTTGTTTGATTTTATTATAACAGCATGCGACGGGGAAAATATACGTGCCACACTTGTATGCGGTGCCGTATATGTGATCGAGTGTAAGTGTAGTGTAAGTTCGGGTTACCATCTTGTTCAATGGAAACCTGGTACTAAAATGGAGCCATAAATTACTTTTAGCTGCCGGCAACTTTGGTAGTTTACGGCTCCATTTTTTATGGCTCAGTGGAAATGAGCCCTATGTGTTTAACACTCACAAACTTGAGTTAAAGTCCATCCAGGATCCATAATACATTGTAGCTTTCCATCCAGGATGTGGCAGTAGTGGGAGATTAAGTTTATATAACTGAGATTTATGCAGGAGAAAAACAAATATGCTCAAGTATGTACACAATCATAAGATGCATTAACACATTAGAACATCACTTGTGCATTATTAAATCCCTTTAATTATGTGTTTTCTTATCATTTTTAATTTTACCTTTTTGTTACTACAGCCAAATATTACCATTTGAGTTGTACAACTAATTAAAATATCAATAATCTGAGATATTAACATTTACTGTTACCGCCATATAATGTTACTGCTTTGTTCGCTGTCATGTTACAAATGCTTTTTTTTATTTTTTTATTAACTGACTGAACTCATTATTCCTTAAATAAATTACAACAGAGAAATGCCAGTAAATTGAAAAAGAGCATTTACCTTTTTTTCATAACAAATGTTTTTCTCTTCTATTTAGTCACTGTAATAAGAGTCAAACATTACTGAGAATTGATAAGGTATTGTAATTATGTACAGATTAACATGTCAGAAAAGCAATTTCATGTTTCTTATGTAGTAGATTAAAAGTACATTTGCATTACAAGACATTTGGTATTCACTCTACCTTCAGTTTATTAAGATAATTAGCAATCTTCTGTGAGAGTAAAAATCTAAAATATTATGTACATATGTGTGTCCCAAATGAATCCATGTAGCAAGTTAGTTTACATGACATATAAATTATATTATATGTTCTGCAGATCAATCTATTTATTCAGCTAATGCATGTCTAAATATACATTTCAAAAACTAATATATAAATTTTTTCATATATTTTCCTGTTATATTTGTGCAGTTTATTTGGACACTATGAATTATTATAGTTTTTTTTTACTTAAAATGGACATAAACAACATTTAGATTATAGCTAGTGTAAACTACAAAGTAATGGCTAGATTTAGAGTTCTGCGGCCAAAGGGGTGCGTTAGCTACGCATGCTTTTATTCCCCCGCACCTTTTAAATACCGCTGGTATTTAGAGTTCTCAGAATGGCTGCGTTAGGCTCCAAAAAAGGAGCGTAGAGCATAATTTACCGCCACTGCAACTCTCGATACCAGCGGTGCTTACGGACGCGGCCAGCTTAAAAAACGTGCTCGTGCACGATATCCCCATAGGAAACAATGGGGCATTTTGAGCTGAAAAAAAACCTAACACCTGCAGAAAAGCAGCTTTCAGCTCTTAACGCAGCCCCATTGTTTCCTATGGGGAAACAGTTTCTATGTCTGCACCTAACACCCTAACATGAACCCCGAGTCTAAACACCCCTAACCTTACACTTATTAACCCCTAATCTGCCGCCCCCGCTATCGCTGACCCCTGCATATTATTATTAACCCCTAATCTGCCGCTCCGGACACCGCCGCAACCTACATTATCCCTATGTACCCCTAATCTGCTGCCCCTAACAACGCCGACCCCTATATTATATTTATTAACCCCTAATCTGCCCCCCCACTATTGCTGACCCCTGCATATTATTATTAACTCCTAATCTGCCGCTCCGTACACCGCCGCAACCTACGTTATCCCTATGTACCCCTAATCTGCCGCCCCTAACACCGCCAACCCCTATATTATATTTATTAACCCCTAATCTGCCGCCCCCAATGTCGCCTCCACCTACCTACAATAATTAACCCCTAATCTGCCGACCGGACCTCACCGCTACTATAATAAATGTATTAACCCCTAAAGCTAAGTCTTACCCTAACACTAACACCCCCCTAAGTTAAATATAATTTAAATCTAACAAAATAAATTAACTCTTATTAAATAAATTATTCCTATTTAAAACTAAATACTTACCTGTAAAATAAACCCTAATATAGCTACAATATAAATTATAATTATATTGTAGCTATTTTAGGATTAATATTTATTTTACAGGCAACTTTGTAATTATTTTAACCAGGTACAATAGCTATTAAATAGTTAATAACTATTTAATAGTAACCTAGTTAAAATAATTACAAAATTACCTATAAAATAAATCCTAACCTAAGTTACAATTAAACCTAACACTATACTATCAATAAATTAATTTAATAAAATACCTATAATTATCTACAATTAAACCTAACACTACACTATCAATAAATAAATTAAATACAATACCTACAAATAAATACAATGAAATAAACTAACTAAAGTACAAAAAATAAAAAAGAACTAAGTTACAAAAAATAAAAAAATATTTACAAACATTAGAAAAATATTACAACAATTTTAAACTAATTATACCTACTCTAAGCCCCCTAATAAAATAACAAAGACCCCCAAAATAAAAAAATGTCCTACCCTATTCTAAAATTAAAATAGAAAAGCTCTTTTACCTTACCAGCCCTGAAAAGGGCCCTTTGCGGGGCATGCCACAAAGAATTCAGCTCTTTTGCCTGTAAAAAAAAACATACAATACCCCCCCAACATTACAACCCACCACCCACATACCCCTAATCTAACCCAAACCCCCCTTAAATAAACCTAACACTAAGCCCCTGAAGATCTCCCTACCTTGTCTTCACCACGTCGGGTTCACCGATCGATCCAGAAGAGCCTCCGATGTCTTGATCCAAGCCCAAGCAGGGGGCTAAAGATGTCCATGATCCGGCTGAAGTCTTCTATCAAGCGGCATCTTCAATCTTCTTTCTTCCGGATCCATGTAGTTCATCCCGCCGACGCGGAACATCCATCTTCACTGACGACATCCGACGAATGACGGTTCCTTTAAGGGATGTCATCCAAGATGGCGTCCCTCGAATTCCGATTGGCTGATAGGATTCTATCAGTCAATTTGAATTAAGGTAGGAAAATTCTGATTGGCTGATGGAATCAGCCAATCAGATTCAAGTTCAATCCGATTGGCTGATCCGATCAGCCAATCAGATTGAGCTTGCATTCTATTGGCTGATCGGAACAGCCAATAGAATGCAAGCTCAATCTGATTGGCTGATTGGATCAGCCAATCGGATTGAACTTGAATCTGATTGGCTGAATATTGTAGCTATATTAGGGTTTATTTTACAGGTAAGTAGTTAGCTTTAAATAGGAATAATTTATTTAATAAGAGTTAATTTATTTCGTTAGATTTAAATTATATTTAACTTAGGGGGGTGTTAGTGTTAGGGTTAGACTTAGCTTTAGGGGTTAATACAGTTATTATAGTAGCGGTGAGGTCCGGTCGGCAGATTAGGGGTTAATAAGTGTAGGTAGGTGTCGGCGACGTTGAGGGGGGCAGATTAGGGGTTAATAAATATAATATAGGGGTCGGGGGTGTTAGGGGCAGCAGATTAGGGGTACATAAGTATAATGTAGCTGGCAGCGGTGTGCGGTCGGCAGATTAGGGGTTAAAAAATGTAATCGAGTGGCGGCGATGTGGGGGGACCTCGGTTTAGGGGTACATAGGTAGTTTATGGGTGTTAGTGTACTTTAGAGCACAGTAGTTAAGAGCTTCATGAACCGGCGTTAGCCCAAAAAGCTCTTAACTCCTGGTTTTTTTCTGCAAGAAGCTTTTGAATTCTTATGTTTCAACTTTGTTACCTGTTGATACATTTGGTGCTTGCTGTATTGTATTGCTGGTTTATGTTTATGCACACTAATTAATGATCATTTAGTGTGTATTACAAAATAAGATGTTTTTACCGCTTACAGACTAAAATGTATGAAATATATATATATATAATATTAGTTTGTGTGTGCTGGCCAGCAGTTTGTACAATGATTTTATATGTGTAATTTAAGTATGTGTATATGAATTCCACACATGATGTAGCTTTCTAAATAAATTTGATTAAAGGTCCATAATACTCAAATGTTTAAACATTTGAAAGTGATGCAGTAGAGCTGTAAAAAGCTGACTAGAAAATATCATCTGAACATCTCTATGTAAAAAAGAAAGATATTTTACCTCAAAAGTTCCTCAGTAGCCACATCCCATTGTAAAGGACTTCAAAGCAGCAAATCAGTATGCCTGTCCCCATCCCGGGACAGCGGAAGGAGCGAGCTTTCGTGCACATTCATCTTATTTCCGTATTCAGTGTAAGGAAGTTTACAATGAAATCTCATGAGAGTTAAGTGAAATCTCATGAGATCACAGTAAAAGAGTTCATGACCTCAGCACTGCTAATGCTGATTGGCTGCTGTTCATTTCTTCAATTTTTTTTTTTTTTTTTTTACCTGCAGCTGGACTGCAGCTGAGGATAACATTTTACACAGAACTTACACCGCTGAGCTGATGAGATTGTGAGATAAAGTATCTTCCTTTTTTACATAGAGATGCTCAAGTGATATTTTCCTGTCAGCTTTTTACAGTTACACTGCATCAGTTTCAACTGATTTAGCATATGAGTATTATGTCCCTTTAATAAAAGAGTACTGTATTCCCACACTCCCATATGCTCTCATTTAGAATTTGATACAGCCATTGTAAATTGAACACAATATGTTAACTATTTTTTTTTTTATTACTAAACAACTGAAAACTCAAGCAGTGCACTTTTCTCTAATTGAATTCTGAGAAACTTACGCCTAGATTTAGAGTTTGGCATTAGCCATCAAAACCAGCGTTAGGGGCTCCTAACGCTGGTTTTGGGCTACCGCTGGTATTTAGAGTCTTGTAGGTAAGGGTCTAAAGCTCACTTTGCAGCCATGACTTTTCCATACCGCAGATCCCCCTACGCCAATTGCGTATCCTATTTTTTCAATGGGATCTTTCTAATGCCGGTATTTAGAGTCTTGGCTGAAGTGAGCGTTAGAAATCTAACAACAAGACTCCTGCTGCAGAGAAAAGCCAGGAGTTAGGAGCTTTCTGGGCTAACGCCGGTTCATAAAGCTCTTAACTACTGTGCTCTAAAGTACACTAACACTCATAAACTACCTATGTACCCCTAAACCGAGGCCCCCCACATCGCCACTACTCTAATAATTTTTTTAACCCTTAATCTGCCGACCGCACACCGCCGCCACATACATTATCCCTATGTACACCTAATCTGCTGCCCCTAACACCGCCAACCCCTATATTATATTTATTAACCCCTAATCTGCCGCCCCCAATGTCGCCGCCACCTACCTACACTTATTAACCCCTAAGCTGCTGACCGGACCTCACCGCTACTATAATAAATATTATTAACCCCTAATCTGCCCTCCCTAACATCACCGACACCTAACTTCAAGTATTAACCCCTAATCTGCCGACCGGACCTCACCGCTACTCTATTAAATTTATTAACCCCTAAAGCTAAGACTAACCCTAACCCTAACACCCCCTAAGTTAAATATAATTTTTATCTAACAAAATAAATTAACTCTTATTAAATAAATTATTCCTATTTAAAGCTAAATACTTACCTGTAAAATAAACCCTAATATAGCTACAATATAAATAATAATTATATTGTAGCTATTTTAGGATTTATATTTATATTACAGGCAACTTTGTATTTATTTTAACCAGGTACAATAGCTATTAAATAGTTAATAACTATTTAATAGCTACCTAGTTAAAATAATTACAAAATTACCTGTAAAATAAATCCTAACCTAAGTTACAATTAAACCTAACACTACACTATCAATAAATTAATTAAATAAACTACCTACAATTACCTACAATTAAACCTAACACTACACTATCAATAAATTAATTACATAAAATACCTACAAATAAATACAATTAAATAAACTAACTAAAGTACAAAAATAAAAAAATAAGTTACAAACATTAGAAACAGATTACAACAATTTTAAGCTAATTACACCTACTCTAAGCCCCCTAATAAAATAACAAAGCCCCCCAAAATAAAAAAATGTCCTACCCTATTCTAAAATAAAAATAGAAAAGCTCTATAACCTTACCAGCCCTTACAAGGGCCTTTTGCGGGGCATGCCCCAAAGAATTCAGCTCTTTTGCCTGTAAAAGAAAAATACAACCCCCCCTAACATTACAACCCACCACCCACATACCCTAATCTAACCCAAATCCCCCTTAAATAAACCTAACACTAAGCCCCTGAAGATCTCCCTACCTTGAGTCATCTTCACCCAAGCGGGCACCGATGGACCAAAAGAAGACATCCGGAGCGGCCAAAGTCTTCATCCTATCCGGGCAGAAGAGGACATCCGGACCTGTAGACATTTTCATCCAAGCGGTATCTTCTATCTTCATCCATCCGGAGTGTGGCGGAGCCATCTTCTTCAAGCCGACATGGATCCATCCTCTTCTACCAACGCCTACTCGCCGAATGACGGTTCCTTTAAATGACGTCATCCAAGATGGCGTCCCTCGAATTCCGATTGGCTGATAGGATTCTATCAGCCAATCGGAATTAAGGTAGGAAAATTCTGATTGAGCTTGCATTCTATTGGCTGTTCCGATCAGCCAATAGAATGCAAGCTCAATCTGATTGGCTGATTGGCTGATTGGCAGATTGAACTTGAATCTGATTGGCTGATTCCATCAACCCTACTCTAAAACACACCCAATACCCCCTTAAAAAAACCTAACTCTAACCCCTTGAAGATCACCTTACCGGGAGAAGTCTTCACCCAACCGGGCCGAAGTCCTCAACGAAGCTGGGAGAAGTCTTCATCCAAGCCAGGCAAAGTGGTCCTCCAGACAGGCAGAAGTCTTCATCCAGATGGCATCTTCTATCTTCATCCATCCGGCGCGGTGCAGGTCCATCTTCAAGACATCTGACGCGGAGCATCCTCTTCATCCGACGACTAACACTGAATGAAGGTTCCTTTAAATGACATCATCCAAGATGGCATCCCTTCAGTTCCGATTGGCTGATAGAATTCTATCAGCCAATCGGAATTAATGCCAGCTCAATCCTATTGGAATTAATCGGAATTAATGCCAGCTCAATCCTATTGGCTGATTGGATCAGCCAATAGGATTGAAGTTCAATCCTATTGGCTGATTGCATCAGCCAAAAGGATTTTTTCTACCTTAATTCCAATTCCGATTGACTGATAGAATTCTATCAGCCAATCCGAATTGAAGGGACGCCATCTTGGATGATTTCATTTAAAGGAACCTTTATTCAGTGTTAGTCGTCGGATGAAGAGGATGCTCCGCGTCGGATGTCTTGAAGATGGATCCGCTCAGTGCTGGATGGATGAAGATAGAAGATGCCGTCTGGATGAAGACTTCTGCCCGTCTGGAGGACCACTTTGCTTGGCTTGGATGAAGACTTCTCCCGGCTTCGTTGAGGACTTCGACCCAGTTGGGTGAAAACTTCTCCCGGTAAGGTGATCTTCAAGTGGTTAGTGTTAGGTTTTTTTAAGGGGGTATTGGGTGGGTTTTAGAGTAGGGTTGATTGTATGGGTGGTGGGTTTTAATGTTGGGGGGGATTTGTACTTTTTTTTTACAGGTAAAAGAGCTGATTACTTTGGGGCAATGCCCTGCAAATGGCCCTTTTAAGGGCTATTTGTAATTTAGTGTAGGGTAGGGCATTTTTATTTGGGGGGGGGGCTTTTTTATTTTTTTAAGGGGATTAGATTAGGTGTAATTAGTTTAAAAATCTTGTAATTTGTTTATTATTTTCTGTAATTTAGTGTTTGTTTTTTACTTTAGATCATTTTATTTAATTGTATTTAATTATAGTGTAGTGCAGGGGTGTCCAAACTTTGCTCTCCAGAGGTTTTGGAACTATATTTCCGATGAGGCTCAGCCAGCATTTTATCTAGCTGAGCATCATGGGAAATGTAGTTCCAAAACCTCTGGAGAGCAAAGTTTGGACACCCCTGGTGTAGTGTTAGGTGTAATTGTAACTTAGGTTAGGTTTTATTTTACAGGTAAATTTGTCTTTATTTTAACTAGGTAATTATTAAATAGGTAATAACTATTTAATAACTATTCTACCTAGTTAAAATAAATACAAACTTGCCTGTAAAATAAAAATAAATCCTAAAATAGCTACAATGTAACTATTAGTTACATTGTAGCTAGCTTAGGGTTTATTTTATAGGTAAGTATTTAGATTTAAATAGGAATAATGTAGTTAATGATAGGAATTTTATTATCAGATTTATTTACATTATATTTAAGTTAGGGGGTGTTAGGGTTAGACTTAGATTTAGGGGTTAATAACTTTAATATAGTGGCAGCGACGTTGGGGGCGGCAGATTAGGGGTCAATAAATGTAGGTAAGTTGCTGTGATGTTAGGAACGGCAGATTAGAGGTTAATAAAATGTAACTAGTTTTTGCGACGCGGGAGTGCAGCGGTTTAGGGGTGGCGATGTCCGATTCGGCAGATTAGGGGTTACAAATATTATTATAGTGTTTGCGGCAGTCGCATATTTTACATAGATATCTTTAGACATGTAAATGTATGCATCTCAATGTTAAAGCCCTTTGCTGTTTTTTTTATCTAACACCCAAGATCACATAACTTTTAGCCCTTATAACTTTTGCGTTCAATATTTTGGCTAGATTACGAGTTCAGCGTTAGTGTTAAAGGGACACTAAACCCCAAAAAATTATGTCATGATTGAAGTAGAGAATACAATTATAAACAACATTCCAATTTACTTCTATTATCTAATTTGCTTCAGTCTTTAGATATCCTTTGTTGAAGAAATTGCAATGCACATGGGTTAGCCAATCACGAGTCATCTATGTGCAGCAACCAATCACCAGCTACTGAGCCTATCTAGATATGCTTTTCAGCAAAGTATGTCAAAAGAATTAAGCAAGTTAGATAATAGAAGTAAATTAGAAAGTTGTTAAAAATTGTATGCTCCTTCTAAATCATGAAAGAAAAAAATGGGTTTCATGTCCCTTTAAGGGGTCCTAACACTGCTTTTTAACGCCCACTGGTATTACAAGTCAGGCAGGAAAGGGTCTACCGCTCACTTTTCTTCCGCAACTTTTCCATATCGCAAATCCCATTACGTCAATTGTGTATCCTATCCTTTTAATGGGATTTGACTAACGCTGATATTACAAGTCTTGGAAGAAGTGAGCTGTACAGCCTCTACCTCCAAGACTCCTACCGCATATAAAAGTCAGTAGTTAAGAGTTTTATGGGCTAACGCCGGAACATAAAGCTCTTAAATACAGTGCTAAAAAGTACACTAACACCCATAAACTACCTATTAACCCCTAAACCAAGGCCCCCCCACATCGCAAACTCTATAATAAAATGATTTAACCCCTAATCTGCCGACCGGACATCGCCACCACCTACATTATACCTATGAACCCCTAATCTGCTGCCCCAAACATCGCCGACACCTACATTATATTTATTAACCCCTAATATGCCGCCCCCAACGTCGCCGCCACCTATTTTTAAATCTATTTTTAATAAATCTAAATATAATTACTATAATTAAATAAATTATTCCTATTTAAAACTAAATACTTACCTATAAAATAAACCATAAGATAGCTACAATATAACTAATAGTGCTATTTTAGGATTTATATTTATTTTACAGGCAACTTTGTATTTATTTTAACTAGGTACAATAGCTATTAAATAGTTAATAACTATTTAATAGCTACCTAGTTAAAATAATTACAAAATTACCTGTAAAATAAATCCTAACCTAAGTTACAAATACACCTAACACTACACTATCAATAAATTAATTAAATAAATTAACTACAATTATCTAAAATAAAATACAATTAAATAAACTAAACTATAGTACAAAATAAAAAAACACTAAATTACAAAAAATAAAAAAATATTACAAGAAATTTAATCTAATTACACCTAATCTAATCCCCTTAATAAAATAAAAAAGCCCCCCAAAATAATAAAATTCCCTATCCTAAACTAAATTACAAAGTAATTAGCTCTTTTACCAGCCCTTAAAAGGGCTTTTTGCGGGGCATTGCCCCAAAGTAATCAGCTCTTTTACCTGTAAAAAAACCCAAATACAATACCCCCCCAACATTACAACCCACCACCTTCACACCCCTACTCTAAAACCCACCGGATCCCCCCTTAAAAAAACCTAACACTACCCCATTGAAGATTACCCTACCTTGAGCCATGTTCACCCAGCCGGGCACCGATGGGGCAGAAGAGGACATCCGGACCGGCAGAAGTCTTCATCCGATCAGGGCAGAAAAGGTCCTCTATCCAGCAGAAGCGGCATCTTCTATCTTCATCCATCCGGCACGGAGCGGGTCCATCTTCAAGACATCTGAGCATCCTCTTCTTTCCGAAGACTAACGACGAATGAAGGTTCCTTTAAATGATATCATCCAAGATGGCATCCCTCAAATTTGAATCGGCTGATAGGATTGTATCAGCCAATCGGAATTCAGGTAGGAAAAATCCGATTGGTTGATTTAATCAGATCTCACATTCTATTGGCTGATCCAATCAGCCAATCGGATTGAACTTCAATCCGATTGGCTGATTAAATCAACCAATCGGATTTTTCCTACCTTAATTCCGATTGGCTGATAGAATTCTATCAGCCAATCGGAATTCGAAGGACGCCATCTTGGATGATGTCATTTACAGGAACCTTCATTCGTCGTCGGAAAGAAAGAATCGGATGTCTTGAAGATGGACCCTCTCCATGTCCGATGGATGAAGATAGAAGATGCCGCTTGGATGAAGACTTCTGCTGGATGGAGGACCTCTTCTGCCCCCGATCGGATGAAGACTTCTGCCAGTCCCGATGTCCTCTTCTGCCCCATTGGTGCTCGGCTGGGTGAAAACGGCTAAAAGTAGAGTGATCTTCAATAGGGTAGTGTTAGGTTTTTTTAAGGGGGGATTGGGTGGGTTTTAGAGTAGGGGTGTGTGGGTGGTGGGTTGTAATGTTGGGGGGGTTATTGTATTTGTTTTTTTACAGGTAAAAGAGCTGATTACTTTGTAATTTAGTTTAGGATAGGGAATTATATTATTTTGGGGTGCTTTTTTATTTTATTAGGGGGCTTAGATTAGGTGTAATTAGATTAAAATTCTTGTAATATTTTTTTATTTTTTGTAATTTAGTGTTTGTTTTTTGTAATATAGTTTAGTTTATTTAATTGTATTTTATTTTAGATCATTGTAGTTAATTTATTCAATTAATTTATTGATAGTGTAGTGTTAGGTGTATTTGTAACTTAGGTTAGGATTTATTTTACAAGTAATTTTGTAATTATTTTAACTAGGTAGCTATTAAATAGTTATTAACTATTTATTAGCTATTTTACCTAGTTAAAATAAATACAAAGTTGCCTGTAAAATAAATATAAATCCTAAATAGCTGCAATGTAACTATTAGTTATATTGTAGCTATATTAGGGTTTATTTTATAGGTAAGTATTTAGTTTTAAATAGGAATAATTTATTTAATTATAGAAATTTTATTTAGATTTATAAAAAAATAGATTTAAGTTAGGGGGCGTTAGGGTTAGACTTAGGTTTAGGGGTTAATACATTTAATATAGTAGTGGGGACGTTGGGGGCAGCAGATTAGGGGTTAATAAATATAATATAGGTGTCGGCGATGTTAGGGGCAGCAGATTAGGGGTTCATAGGGATAATGTAGGTGGCGGCGGTATCCGGAGTGGCAGATTAGGGGTTAATAATATAATGCAGGTGGTGACGATGTTGTGGGCGGGAAGATTAGAGGTTAATAAGTGTAAGATTAAGGGTGTTTAGACTCGGGGTTCATGTTAGGGTGTTAGGTGTAGACTTAGAAAATGTTTTTCCATAGGAAACAATGGGGCTGCATTAGGAGCTGAACGCTGCTTTTTTGCAGGTGTTAGGTTTTTTTTCAGCCAGCTCAGCCCCATTGTCTTCTATGGGGAAATCGTGCACGAGCACACTTTGCCAGCTTACCGCTACCGTAAGCAATGCTGGTATTACAGGTAGAAGTGGCGCTAAATTTGCTTAACGCTCACTTTTATGAGGCTAACGCAGCCGTTCAGAAAACTTGTAATACCAGCGTTGTTTAAAGTGTGAGCTGGAAAAAAAGGCTTGTTAGCAACGCAAGTTTTTACCGACAAAACTAGTAATCTAGGCATTTGTTTCTAATATTTTTTATTATGTTTATTATGAGTGTAAGTGTACTTTGTAATGTATTTTTTATTTGTTTTGTACAACTTTTTATTTTCACAAAATAGTTAACTACAGCTCTAAGATATATATATGTGTGTGTGAACATATGTATTTATGTATGTACATATTTATGTATATATATATATATATATATATATATATATATATATATACATATATATATATATATATATATATATGTGTGTGTGTATAAATGTATTTACAGACATTTATACGAATATATACACAACAAATAGATATGTAAACATATATAGATATATAAGTTATATAACTATATTTAACATATTTCACATTCCAATGTTCTGCACATAGCAGAATAAGTTCTAAGTATTTAAAAATATGTATTCCTATATATCTGTATATAATTATATATATATATATATATATATATATATATATATATATATATTCGAGAAAAAAGGGAGGGGACACAATTGCTGTATTGAGCTAAAGTAATACTAGTACAGGTATCAAACACATACGTGTCTGAAAATACCAATTACAAAACGGTGCAGACCCTTATATAAATATGTCATGGGTAAAGGGAAGAGGAGAGATAACCCGGAACGAAATCCAAGTTCAAAAGACAGGGAAATCAGCACTCTTTTAAAAAAGAAAAAGCTCAAAAGACCAATCAATTACAAAAATGGAAAAGAGGCTCCTCTCACCGAGCGAACACTGTCACCCAGGAGACAATATACAACAACTGTTTCATATAGCAATGTATACCAGAATCTTGAGTATAAAGATTGATATCTAGATATAAAAAATATCAATATTAAACCTGACCGGTCAGGGGTGCACATAAATGCCTAAGAGATGGGTTGCCTGTAGTTGCCACATAGACATGGTGATAAAGTACCAGGATGGGTCTCTACACCCAGCTGCACACAGCACCCCCTTCAAAGAATGCTGTACGGAGGTATAGCCTGGGCAGGAACAAGTAGTGGGATCTAAGAGGCCAATGATAGTACTATTTATATATGTAGGACGAACAAAGCTGCAGCAGAATCATAAACGGTATATAACAGTTACATATGCATAAGTATATGTAGGAGGACCCCAGCTTAGACTCACTACACCCATCTGCACACAGTACTCCAATCAAGGAGATAACATACTGGACAGATAAGAGGAAAGGGGATCTAAGTAGTCCTCTGGCAGGGCCTCCTGGATATGTACAATGTAACAGTGAGAAACATAAAACATGCAGATTGTAGCTACACTCTTAAAAGTTGCGATAATTTATAAAGGTGTCAATGTATCTAAGTCACTGTATATGTTGTTAAGCCATATGAGCACAGCATGCAAGAGAACAGGTTAGCAGGCATAAGCATACAGGTTCCCAAGCATGTAGGGATGTTATTGTTGCACACACAAGATTACGTTAAAGCTGTAGCTTATATCCTCTAGGTTACTGAGATGTGTTATTCAGTCATTTTAACACAGTATGCAGAGGAAAAGGTTAGCAAACATAGGCATAAGTGTTGTAAAGCATGTTAGAATGTTGTTGTTGCACAACCAAAGTTACGTTCAAGCAGTAGTGCTTAAAAATGAAGCTTGTATCTGCTTATAAATGAAGCTTGCATCCTCTAATTATACATGAACCATTTGCAGCGTGTGTACTTTCCAGGGTCACAGACAAGAAATCCCTTATTAGGGAGAGTCATTCAAACAAGTCTACCAATCATGTACGGTGGTGATAGAATTTCAGATGGACTCAAGAGCAGGATACATACAACCTTTATGTCCTTTAGTCAAGCATTGATGGTTATGCTGGGCTGAGTGTGTCTTTTCTCAAATGTGAACCAAATCTTCGTTCACCGTGTCGGGCTTGTTACGCCAGGTATCTCTGTGTATAGAGCCAAATTACTGCGTTGAAGGCGTGCACCACGTGAACCGGTTGGCTAGACCAATGCTGACACGCATTTCACCCGCTAGGCTTGAAATCAGACCAGGCTTCGTCAGGGCGGTATACAGCTGGGACCTTTCCATCCCAATTTATATTCAAGAAAATAGCGCCTCTGCTGGAAGGTGAAAGTTTGCTAAAATTTCTAATAGTGATTAAAAGTGGAAAAGTGGAAAAATTTACACCAATATTATGTTGACAAATATAAATAAAAAATATAAAGAGAAAAATACCAATAGACAAGATATCTTTTATACTCTTCACAAATAATAACCAAAAAAGGGGAAAATAGAAAAAAAATAAACAATTACAAAAGAATAGAATGAACATGCAAATTCTAATTGCAATGAAAATTAATTTATTATGAAACGGGTTCTATACAAATACAGTAGGCTAAGTAATGTAGGCCATTATCATTTATAATATTAAAGAAAACAGGCCATATCCAATTTGTCATTCAGACCACCTGGTAGCTGGGTCTCCAAAATTGAGATCCACCTACATTCTTTTTTTAGGAGGACCTTGTCGTTGTTGTTGTCACCTCCTCTACCATTTGTGATACCCCTATCTATGCCAATAAATTTTAGATAATCAGGGTTACATTCATGAGCCAACTCATTGTGTCTAGCAACATTGCTTTTCGGATTCTTGTTTTTTATATCATCACGATGTTCTGTTATTCGGTCCTTAATGGCTCTCCTAGTTTTGCCCACGTAGAAACTTGAGCAACTACATTAGAGTAGGTAAATGACCCCTTCTGTATTGCAGTTCACATAGTGTTTTAACTTATACCTCTTTCCCGTGTGTGTGCCAAACTCCTTGGTTTTGACCATGTATTTACATGGCCCGCACTTACCACAAGGGTAATTGCCAGAAGCCCTATGTTTAGTAAGCCAGTCTGCTTCTTTATTTTCAGACACATATTGGCTCCTCACTAGTTTGTCTTTTAGGTTGGGTGCTCTCCTAGCTGTGATATTAGGGTGTTCCCCCACTTCTTGGGACACACCCACATCACTAAGAAGGACAAGCCAATTCCTAGCAAGGATTGTTCTTCAGGTATTCCAGTGACAGTTATAGTCAGCAATTAGCCTTTTTCTTGAATTTATAACCTTTTCTTTTGGTACAAGAAGGTTATTTCTGTCTGTGTGGGCTGCATGATTAAATGCCCCTCTTACAATTATTTTTGAATAGCCCCTGTCTAGAAACCTCTTTTGCATATCAGTGGCATGTTTAAGATACCTTTCTTTTGTCGAGCAATTTCTGCGAAGCCTAAGAAACTGCCCTTTTGGAATGCCTCTTTTTAAATGGCTGGGGTGGTGACTTGATGCAAGGAGTAGACTTTTGGTAGCAGTGCTTTTTCTGTAATTCTCTGTCATAAGCATCCCTTGTTCAATTTTAACATTAACATCAACAAACAAAATTTCCTCTCTGCTATATTGCAGAGTAAGTGAGATGTTGCTCTTATTCATATTATAATGCAGACAAATTCTTTCAAGTTACTCTCAAAGCCCTCCCAGATCAAGAAGACATAATCCACATATCTGAGCCTCATGTGGATGTTCTCCTCGAAGAGAGGGCTCTGGAAAACTTCATCCATTTCCCACATACAGAGGTGGAGGCATGCATACGTCGGGGCACATGTAGCACCCATGGTCGTACCACGCATTTGTTTGTAGATGTTATTATCAAACATTTAAACACGTTATTCATGAGTACAAACGTTAGAAGTTCCACAACAAAGTCAGTGTGTTTCTGAATGTTAGTTCCCCTTGTCATGAGAAAGTGCTTGCATGCCTTAATACCCACCTCATGCGGGATGGATAAGTACAGTCCTTCCACATCGAGGCATACCAACCATGCTCCTTGAGGAACTGACAGGCCATCCATTTTTCTTAAAAAATCTGCAGTATCCAAGACAAAAGAGGGCATAGTATTCAAAAATAGCCTTAGAAAATAGTCAATGTAATTGCCTAAAGTTTCTGTGAGGCTACCGATACCTGCACTTATTGGGCGGCCTGAGGGGTTGCAAGAATTTTTGTGTATCTTTGGGATACAATAAAAGACCAGCATCAGAGGATGCTCAGGATACAAATATTTGAATTCGGATGTGGTAATTACATTGTTATCTTAGCTTTTTTGAGGATGTTAAACAAAGTGAATTGTAGGGAAGAAGTGGGATTAAAAGTACGGCATTGGAATTGTCCTTTGTCCAAAAGTTGACGTTTAGCCTCAAGGACATACATGTTTTCATCCCAGAGGACAAGGTTTCCACCCATGTCCGCCGGTTTAATAATCAGACCCTTGGCATTCATTAGTTCATTCATGGCCTTTCTTTCTACCCTACTCAGGTTGTCATCCACTAGTCCTGTAAGGGAGAGACTAGCTACATCTCTTTCTACCTGCTTAACAAATATATTCACAGCTGGTACCATAGATAACTGTGGCATATATTTGGATTTAGCTTTTAAGTTAGAGGGGATCATACTGGCTACCCTCATTATCTGCAAGGAGACCTTGCAGATCCAAAATAGATGACCTGTCTTCTTTAGTCAAAGACACATCTTCAACTAAATGCCTACTCTTTCATTCATTATTTGGGACAGAACAATCCGTCTGGCAAATAAATGAAGGTCTTTAATAAAGTTGAACTTATCAAGAGTATTGGTAGGACAAAACGAGAGACCCCTCTTAAGGACCTCTATATGTGCCAGATTTAATTTAAAAGAAGACAGGTTTATGATTTGTAAATCATCATCTACAGGGTTCAAAATCCCCTGCGGCCCTGAGGGTAGCTCCCATGACTCTGTTCGTAACCCTGCTGGCGTCGTTGTCTGTAAGGGTACCGTCTCTCTCCTAAATTTGAACTTGTCCCCCCTCCTCCTTCTCTTCCTGCCGCCTCTCCTCCTTCCCCTAAAAAAGACTGTTTGCTTTCAGGGTTGGTTCTATGATGCTCTACCTCCACATCAAAACCATCTCTTCCAGAGTCATAGGCTCCCCTCACAGATTGGAAACTATATACTTTGTTGTTTTTATAGTAATCATTATCCCTTGAAAACGTTATTCCTTTCCTAAGATTTATATCATTTTGTAATCTCGCTATTTGCTCTTTGATTTCCTCATTTAACTTAGCAAAGTTTGAATTAGTTTCAAAAGTATTTACTACTTTAAATGATTCCTCAGCCTGGGTGAAAGTTTTCTCTTGTCTCTCTTTGTTCCGTTTGACCATCTTATTCATCAAGATGATGGAGCAATCTGAAAGATTGGAATTCCAGTCCTCCATGAATTCCTCACCTCCTTCATCCTCTCTTAAAGGGACAGTCTAGGTTAAAATAAACTTTCATGATTCAGATAGAGCATGCAATTTTAAACAATTTTCCAATTTACTTTTATCACCAATTTTGCTTTGTTCTCTTGGTATTCTTAGTTGAAAGCTTAACCTAAGAGGTTCATATGCTAATTTCTTAGACCTTGAAGCCCACCTCTTTCAGATTGCATTTTAACAGTTTTTCACCACTAGAGGGTGTTAGTTCACGTATTTCATATAGATAACACTGTACTCGTGCACAAGACGATATCTGGGAGCAGGCACTGATTGGCTAGACTGCAAGTCTGAAAAAAGGGGCAGTTTGCAGAGGCTTAGATACAAGATAATCACAGAGGTTAAAAGTATATTATTATAACTGTGTTAGTTATGCAAAACTGGGAAATGGGTAATAAAGGGATTATTTATCTTTTAAAACAATAAAAATTCTGGTGTAGACTGTCTCTTTAAGTTCGTTCCTGGATCTAATCTGAGGCGCAAGCCTCTAGGTATAATTTTTGTTTTTATGTAATTCTCCAGGCTAGATGTCTCTGCCCAAAGTTGTACTTGTTTTACTAGCAGTTTTTTGTAGTTTTTAAAAGCATTGTAAATATTTACTGGCACATTATTCTTATCCTGATTCTCTTCCAAATTTGACATAGATAGGGATGCTGTAAGTTCAGCTTCCCAATTTTCCTCAGATAGCATAAAAGCCATAGTGTATTTACTCCCTGAGGAACAGTGTTCACACAGTGTTTAAAGCCTTCTCTTAATTCCACGATCAAAAGACCACAAGTCAAAACAGCTTGGGGATCACCTACTCCGGAAACCTACGGGAAAGGGGCCAAGGCCCAAGTATACCAGGTATACAAAGAGCAATATTCAAGAAAAACGGAGGGGACGCAATTGCTGTATTGAGCTGAAGTAATACTAGTACAGGTATCAAACACATTTAATTGTTTATTTTTTCTATTTTCCCCTTTTTTGGTTATTATTTGTGAAGAGTATACCAGATATCTTGTCTATTGGTATTTTTCTCTTTATATTTTTTATTTATATTTGTCAACATAATATTGGCGTAAATTTTTCCACTTTGACACTTTTAATCACTATTAGAAATTTAACAAACTTTCACCTTCCAGCAGAGGCGCTATTTTCTTGAATATAAATTGGGATGGAAAGGTCCCAGCTGTATAGTGCCCGGATGAAGCCCGGGCTGACTTCAAGCCTAGCAGGTGAAACGCATGTCAGCATTGGTCTAGTCGACCCGTTCACAAGGTGCACGCCTTCAACGCAGTTCGTTGGCTCTATACACGAAGATAACTGGAGTAACAAGCCCGACACGGTGAATGAAGATTTGGTTCACATTTGAGAAAGGACGCACTCAGCTCAGCATGACCATCAATGCTTGACTACAGGACATAAAGGTCGTATGTATCCTGCTCTTGAGTCCGTCAGAAATTCTTTCACCACCGTACATGATTGGTAGTCTTGTTTGAATGACTCTCCCTAATAAGGGATTTCTTGTCTATGACCCTGGAAAGTACACATGTTGCAAAGGGTTCATGTATAATTAGAGGATACAAGCTTCATTTATAAGCACTGCTGCTTGAACGTAACTTTGGTTGTGCAACGACAACATTCTAACATGCTTTACAACGCTTATGCCTATGTTTGCTAACCTTTTCCTCTGCATGCTGTATGTAAATGACTGAATAACACATCTCAGTAACCTAGAGGATATAAGCTACAGCTTTAACGCAATCTTGTGTGTGCAACAATAACATCCCTACATGCTTGGGAACCTGTATGCTTATGCCTGCTAACCTGTTCTCTTGCATGCTGTGCTCATATGGCTTAACAACATATACAGTGACTTAGATACATTGTCACCTTTATGAATTATCGCAACTTTTAAGCGTGTAGCTACAATCTGCATGTTTTATGTTTCTCACTGTTACATTGTACATATCCAGGAGGCCCTGCCAGAGGACTACTTAGATCCCCTTTCCTCTTATCTGCCCAGTATGTTATCTCCTTAATTGGAGTACTGTGTGCAGTTGGGTGTAGTGAGTCTAAGATGGGGTCCTCCTACATATACTTATGCATATGTACATGTTATATACCGTTTATGATTCTGCTGCAGCTTTGTTCGTCCTGCATATATAAAAAGTACTATCATTGGCCTCTTAGATCCCACTACTTGTTCCTGCCCAGGCTATAACTCTGTACAGCATTCTTTGAAGGGGGTTCTGTGTGCAGCTGGGTGTAGAGGCCCATCCTGGTACTTTATCACCATGTCTATGTGACAACTACAGGCAACCCATCTCCTAGGCATTTATGTGCACCCCTGACCGGTCAGGTTTAATATTGATATTTGTTTATATCTAGCTATCAATCTTTATACTCAAGATTCTGGTATACATTGCTATATGAAATACAGTTGTTGTATATTGTCTCTTGGGTGACAGTGTTCGCTCGGTGGGAGGAGCCTCTTTTCCACGATTAAAGTATTTTTGTAATTGATTGGTCTTTTGAGCTTTTTCTTTTTTAAAGAGTGCTGATTTCCCTGTCTTTTGAACTTGGATTTAATTCCTGGTTATCTCTCCTCTCCCCTTTACCCATGACATATATATATATATATATATATATATATATATATGTGTGTGTGTGTGTAGTTATGAATAAATAGAACATATTCTTCTGTGTGAAGAACATTGAATGTGAAATACAGTTTACTTTCAACGTGTAATATGAGTGCTCCACTTGTAATGTGGCCCATAATGTTTTTAACCCCTTCATGCTGGGTGTTTAACATCAGAACAAAGTTAAATCACGCAATCATCAATGTAATTATGTGATTTCAAGGGTGGGATCAGATCCCAAGGGGCTGCCTACAATGCTGGGCATATCCCACAGTCCAAGTTCCAATTATGAAAGTGCAGGAGGCTGCAGGACGCCAGATTGGTTAGGACGTTCCATGTTGTTCTAATAGTGTTAAAGCCCAGCACTGTTAGAACGGCTTAGAACAAGGGGTTAAACAACTGGCAGAAAGTAGTTACATTACTGCTTTTTAATATATTTTTCAGTTTTGTAATAAAATGTTAGTTCTGTGATTCTGTGACAGAAGGACAAATAGCTGCAGGCAAACCACAACTGACACCATGCAGGGAGAGATACAGACTGAAGGTTTTGGTTCAGTGTTGCTTTTTTGCATTGTCACAGTGTTGAACCTGGATTGTTCCTCTTGAGATGAGACTCGGATGAACATCTTCTACAAAGTGTTTGTCATCTGATGAGATGGAGTTCCTCCTGTGTGTGATGATTGTTATCTTCTTCCCTTCCAGCTTATGAAATATTTAGAAACTAACAAGCCAATAAAAATCTAAGCTAATATTTAATCACTGTTGTTTTTAGCATAAGTTGTCAATAAAAGTAATCTATTTATCACATTTCTTGTGCCCTCCCTTTATTCAGTACTAATAGTTACCTTAGTACTTCTCCCTGGTGTAAACAATATAGTAAGACAAAAAATGGGTCACAATAGTATGCAAAAATGTTAGTGAAACCATTGTACACATAAATGGTAGCAAAAAAATGACATATAAAACCTTTCACATTTTACACATTAATAAATGTACACTTTGGAAAATATCTTTAAACAATACATTAGCATATAATATATTTGAAAAAAAAAATTGTCAACAAATATGAAATTAAACAATATTTTAACTTAAGATAAAAGTTGAACCTGCATTATTTAACAGTTAACAGTAAAACAGATATCCAATGGGAAAAGATTTCTGCTGTCCTAATCAAAGCCTCACAGACATGAATAATGCAATACTCAAAAAGAATTTCAGAACACAGAGAATAGATTTGGGAGTATAAACTTATGGTCATATTAAATAAACATCTATCTGATCTAAATGTAAGAGAAGAATTCTATGTCTGATTATTCTACATGAAAAAAACAAGCTACCCTTTTTTTATTTTTGTAGATATTTTTTAGTTGACAGTTTACCATACAACCCTATATTGCAAATATTTTTTAAACAGCAAAACCTGTTGCTACATGTCCATAACTTGTTTTTTTCATGAGAGAACAATGAAGTGATGCATTACGGTCACTGTTCACTATAAAACAAAAAATAAATCCAATCAATCCTTGAGAAGGCATTCATTAGTCATTAAAGTTCCAGTAAATACAGTAGATTTAAATAATCAACAAATGCATAATAGTAAGCCAAAGCAATGGAACTTAGGGGCCAATTTAACAAGTCTTAAAACCGTTGTTTCTTAAAGGATTTTTAAGCTAAACAACTAACATATTAAAGTTAATAAACATTAATTAAAACCTACTGACCTATATTTTCTCCAAAACAAAGTTTCATAACGTTCCAAAAGTTATATCTTTTATTCGCCGGTGATGTCACGTTATCCTGCCCACTATTTTCAGAACTGTGTGTTCAAAATACTTAAACCATTAACTTTGTGTTTAAAGCGCCATTTTGAAATCTAGGTATTGTAAACAGATTGGTACAGAGCAAAGGATACCCACGGAGTGAGTTTGGAAAACAATTAAATTTGCAGACAAGATTTCTGATATACGGTAGAGATATGTTAATGAAATGCTATTGATAAAAAGCGTATTTGGGGTAGTTAGTTAGTAACAGGCATAGAAAATATTTACTTACAGTGGCCCTTTAACTTCTGTTTCCAGTGAGCCTGAAGGCTCGCGTGGAAACTGGTGCATTAGGCACAATACGAGCCATGACAAATTGGCCCCTTAGTCTGAACTTCAAATAAGCAGTAGATATTTTTCTGACAAATTTCAAAGTTATGTCTATTTCCACTCCTCCTGTATCATGTGACAGCTATCAGCCAATCACAAATGCATATACGTATATTATGTGACTTCTTGCACATGCTCAGTAGGAGCTGGTGACTAAAAAAGTTTAAATCTAAAGACTGTGCACATTTTGTTAATAGAAGTAAATTGGAAAGTTGTTTAAAATTTCCTGCTCAATCTGAATCATGAAAGTTTAATTTTGACTTGAGTGTCCCTTTAACACCTGATCATGCCTTTAATAAAATTATATATAGGTCTCAGTTTTATAACTCCCAGACGGACACGGACAGACATCTCTGCTCCTTTTTGCCTGGCATCGCGGCTAGCTGCCCACATTTGTCATTGCAGAAGCTTCTGCCTGTGCAATTCCACCCCCTGCTGGTGCTTGGCTGTCATTCATCCCAGTTGTAGAAGTCTGGGGGATTGAGAAACACCACTTTATAGTTGGCATTGTACTGCTTCTTAGCTACCGGCTGCAGGCTCACTCATGCAGGCCTGCAGCCATATGCACTCCATGGGGCCTAGTTATCAAGCCGTCAACCTCAAATACGCTGGAATTCCGCAGCGTATTTGTGGCGAGGCTGATTCGCCTTCGTTATCAAAGGCTTCAGACCAGCAAAAGTAGAATTTTGTGACGTAAGCTTCGATCCGCCGGACTCCGTCCGACACAGATCGATTCTTACGTCACTCCAGATGTTCCGCACACAAGTGCGGCACAATCTCACTATTTTTGCTAGTTATCAAAAAACTAGCAGGTACGCTCGGCACTTTTACGGCCCAGCGTACCTGGTTTTCAATCCGCCAGCCTGGAGGCGGCGGATCCCATAGGAATCAATGGGAGTCTGACCATAGCGAAAGTACAAGTTTGCTGCTGCCAGATATCCCATTGATTCCTATGGGAGCTGTCTGCACCTAACACCCTAACATGTACCCCGAGTCTAAACACCGCTAATCTGCCCCCCTACACCGCCGCAACTAAATAAAGTTATTACCCCCTAAACCGCCGCTCCCGGAGCCCACCGCAACTATAATAAATGTCTTAACCCCTAAACCGCCGCTCCCGGAGCCCACCGCCACCTACATTATACCTATTAACCCCTATCCTGCCCCCCCTATACCGCCGCCCTCTGTAATAAAGTTATTAACCCCTATCCTGCCGATCCCGCACCTCGCCGCAAATAAATAAATAGTTTAACCCCTAAACCGCCGCTCCCTGAACCCGCTGCAACCTATCTTAAATTTATTAACCCCTATCCTGCCCCCCACTACACCGCCGCCACTGTAATAAAATTATTAACCCCTAAACCTAAGTCTAACACTAACCCTAACACCCCCCTAACTTAAATATTAATTAAATACATCTAAATCATATTTATATTATTAACTAAGTTAATCCTATTTAAAACTAAATACTTACCTATAAAATAAACCCTAATATAGCTACAATATAAATAATAATTATATTGTTGCTATCTTAGGATTTATTTTTATTTTACAGGTACCTTTCAATTTATTTTAACTAGGTACAATAGCTATTAAATAGTTATTAACTATTTAATAGCTTACCTAGCTAAAATAAAGAGAAATTAACCTGTAAAATAAAAACTAACCTAAGTTACAATTACACCTAACACTACACTATACTTTAATAAATTATTCCTATTTAAAACTAAATACTTACCTGTAAAATAAACCCTAAGATAGCTACAATGTAATTAATAATTACATTGTAGCTATTTTAGGATTTATATTTATTTTACAGGTAACTTTTTATTTATTTTAGCTAGTTAGAATAGTTATTAAATAGTTATTAACTATTTAATAACTACCTAGCTAAAAGAAATACAAAATTACCTGTAAAATAAATCCTAACCTAAGTTACAACTAAACCTAACACTACACTATCATTAAATTAATTAATTAAACTACCTACAAATAACTACAATTAAATACAATTACATAAACTAACTAAAGTACAAAAAATAAAAAAAGCTAAGTTACAAAAAAAAAAAAAAAAAGTTACAAACATTTAAAAACATATTACAACAATTTTAAGCTACTTACACCTAATCAAAGCCCCCTAATAAAATAACAAACCCCCCAAAATAAAAAAATGCCCTACCCTATTCTACATTAAAAAGTAAACAGCTCTTTTGCCTTACCAGCCCTTAAAAGGGCCTATTGTGGGGGCATGCCCCAAAGTTCAGTTCTTTTGCCTGTAAAAGAAAAATACAACCCCCCCAACATTAAAACCCACCACCCACATACCCCTAATCTAACCCAAACCCCCCTTAAAATAACCTAACATTAATCCCCTGAAGATCATCCTACCTTTAGTTGTCTTCACTCAGCCGAGCCACTGATGGAACTGAAGAGGACATCCGGACCGGCAGAAGTTATCCTCCAAGGGGCACTGAAGAAATCTTCCATCTGATGAAGTGATCCTCCAAGCGGCGCTGAAGAAATCTTCCATCCGGGCGAGGTCATCTTCCAAGAGGCGCTGAAGAAGTCTTCTATCCGGGCGAGGTCATCGTCGAAGCCGGGTCTTGAATCTTCATCCCGCCGACGCGGAACATCCTCCTTTCCCGACGAACTACCGATGAATGAAGGCTCCTTTAAGGGACGTCATCCAAGATGGCGTCCCTTCAATTCCGATTGGCTGATAGGATTCTATCAGCCAATCTGAATTAAGGTAGGAAAAATCTGATTGGCTGATGGAATCAGCCAATCAGATTCAAGTTCAATCCGATTGGCTGATCCAATCAGCCAATCAGATTGAGCTCGCATTTTATTGGCTGTTCCGATCATTTTTAATAGTTGCTGCAGGGTCTAGGAGCGGCGGTTTAGGGGTTAATACATTTTTAATAGTTGCGGCGGGGTCTAGGAGTGGCAGTTTAGGGGTTAGTAACTTTATTTAGTTGCGGGGGGCTCCGGGGGCGCCGGTATAGGGGGTAGAACAGTGCAGTTTAGTGTGGGTGCTTAGTGACAGGTTAGCAAGAAAGCTGTCAAACAGCCGAAGAGCAGCGAGATCGGATGAGTGATAACTCTCACAGTCCGCTGCTCATCGCCCCGCGGCTTTTTGACAGCTTTTTTTGATAACTTAGGCGTATTTTTTCAGGTCCGCGGCAGCGAAGGTAGGCGAGCTTAGGCGGGCGTATTGGGCCGGCGAAGGCAGAAAAGTTGACGGCTTGATAACTACCCCCCTATAGCTGCATTAACAGATTTTTAAATAAACCCCATAGTCAGAACATAGAGGAGTCATTTTAAAATCATGAGAACTCTTTATTTTACACTAACAAACCAATATTTAAATTGCCTGTTTGGGTTCAACAGGCTTGTACTTCGTCGGTTTGGCGATATATTCTAAAACAGTGGGCTGAACCTTGCTGTGCTAATGAGTGGAGATGTGTCTCCCATAGAATATAATAGGAATTGCCACTTCAGCAAAAGTTCGCCAACAGCGCCACTGAGCTGTTTACATAAAATAGACTGTGTGATCGCAAAAATAAAAATTGTTTTGTGTGTAGATACTCTTCAAATTATGCATATGTAAATTCACTGCACATTAACTAGATTTGTCAAACTGGAAAATATCACCACTAAAGGCGAGACTGATATGTCTGAAAACGGATAACTAAGATGGAGGACAGTGATTTAAATATTAGAAACCTACAGTAATGTTTCTCCATTAAAATATAGGTTACTTCCATGGAACGCTCTTGAAACTCCCACAAAACACCTATATATTTTTCATGTCTGTGATTGAATTTATTAATAAAGACAAAAAAAGCAAATAAAACTTCCTATTAAAACTATAGGAACAGAGGGACTGTATAGTATAATGTTAGAATATGTACGTAAACTGTAAGTGTGATTGTACAAATCGTCTTTTGTGTCCTTGGCTGTGTTTTTATTTTTTACTTGTTTTCAATATTCATATTTCCATTATATTCAAAACACACAATTAAGATAGTTAAATTTCACAATATTGTGATTGAGATGCTGCATTAGTAATATTCATATTTCATAATATTGCAATCGCATTTGTGCACTTATAATATTGCTATCTCACTGTAGCAAACGTGTTCTATATAGATATATATTAATATTATTAATATTAATATAGAACACGTTTACTACAGTGAGATAGCAATATTATATATTATTAATATTAATATAGAACATGTTTGCTACAGTGAGATAGCAATATTATATATTATTATTATTAATATAGAACACGTTTGCTACAGTGAGATAGCAATATTATAAGTAACTATTGTGAAATATGAATATTATAAACACATCTCTAACGCAACATTGTGAAATATGATTATTAAAAATCATAATTGAAATATTATGAAATCTGAATATTACAAACACAACATCGCGATCACAATATTGTGAAATATGAACATTACAAACACATTGCAATCTCAATATTGTGAAATATGAATATTAAAAATGCAACATTGTGATCGCAATATTGTGAAATATGAATATTAAAAATGCAACATTGTGATCGCAATATTGTGAAATATGAATATTGCAATTGCACTTTCTCTATATAATAGAGATATGAATATTGGGAATGTCCAATAGTGATCTTAAAATAAGTAAAAAAAACAGACCTTAGGACACAATAGAAGATTTGTACAATCACGCATAAAGTTTACATACATATTCTCACATTTTTAAATACATATACATTAAACAATGTATATACCTATACTATATCATATACCCACAATGCCCCAGCTCCTATAGATGTATTATTGCTATGTTTAATTCACTATTGTATTGTACGAACAGGGATTAAAGTTCTGTTGACACATGTTAAAGGGACAGTAAACCTCAAAAATAATGTTATATAATTCTGTATAGTGCAGAATTATATAACATGATATTAGCGCAAACTTTATAAAACATAATATTCCCTTTAAATTTTTTAAAACAACGGCTGTTTTTCAGACCCGCTCTCTGTGCTCTTCTGAGCGGGTCTGTTTTTTTCAAACAGCGCATCGGGCCAGCTGTATAGTCACAGCCCGGCCCGACCGCACCATAACACTAAGTGCAGCTCGCTCCTGCTCTGTCTGACAGCAGGAGCGAGCTTCACTTAGTGTTATGGCACGATCGGGCCAGGCTGTGACTATACAGCTGGCCCGATGCGCTGTTTGAAAAAAACAGACCCGATCAGAAGAGCACAGAGAGAGGGTCTGTAAAACAGCCGTTGTAAAAAATTTAAAGGGAATATTATGTTTTATAAAGTTTGCCCTAATATAATGTTATATAATTCTGCACTATGTGCAGAATTATATAACATTATTTTTGAGGTTTACTGACACTTTTTAATTGTATTGTCACAGAATACTGTGTAAATTGATCTTTTATATTACCCCTTAGATGTAGGGGGTGATGCTGATTTAAATATTTCACCAGTATCAGAGAAGCATCACCACCCACTGAAATGTAGGGTAAAACCCTTCTCAGCGATGATGCCTTTAAACAGTGCTGTCAGCCCTTTGGACTATTTGTCGGCTTTCTTGACATTGCAACGGATCCCTTCTGAATATTTTACCATCTTGTAGCACTTTCAATCATCAGGGCCTTAAATATTAGAAACTCTGTATAACGTGCCATTTTTACCTTAAGACAACTAATCTGTTTTTACTGTTTTGTGTACCCTTTCTCACCCTGCTCATGTTGTTTTATTCAGTCATCTGCTCTCACGGATTTAGGAAGTGCAGCAATCTTGGAAACAATTACTTTAGTGCTATACCACTGCGACTGGCAGATAAATGTATTATCAGAAAAAAACTGTTGAGGGCTTTAATCAATGTTAAATAGCTCTAAATGGATGGGGTACTTTAGGTTGGTCAAAAAACGAGAGAAAGAGGTCAATGGCACTACTACATATATGTTAGGACTACTGCCAAAAAATTAATTCCACCATATGATTACCGTGGATTCATGGGATGGTGCTCTGTATATTAATAGCAACAAGCAAAAAACCAGAGGAATAAAATCCTCCACAGTGTACACTCATAGCACTCCCGAGTCCAAAAGAATAAATTAATTGCAGATATAACTCAAAGAGAAACTGTCTCCCAACTGTGCGATCAGGTACAGCAATATGAATTAAAATATAACATTTATTTGGATAAAACTAAAAACAGGGTATAACTTTAAAACTACGACTTGGGGTGGAGAAAGCGTGATATTAAAATATATCTCAATAGTACTGCTCATTCGGCAGTGTGCTAATTATATGTCAGAGCAGTGAAATACCCACTATTGTGTTGTGGGGGGATCAGTAATAAACAGTGTGGCTGGTTGAGTAGAAATAACCTAATACGGTAGAGTATGAGAGAGCTAGTATTATAGCACTAGCACCTGCACGGCGTGATGGTACAAATATAGTGTAAAGTGTTCTGAGAGCAGATGGATATTTTTATTAAAAACAGTCCAACCATTTGGACTGAATGAAATGAATAACTTTGCACCATTTTTATAAACACAACCTATGCTAGTGTTCATCACTGCTTAGGGAATAATTAATAAGTGATAGTTCTATAAGTACACATCAACACAAGATATAATATGATTTGATGTCAAGATTGTGACATCTCTATCTATATATAACATTAGTTATGTTAAAGACACAGCTATAATTTATGCATTATTGAAGATCAGATGACTTCTTTTGTTTTTATTCATTAAAATACACAACTGATGCTATATTTCAGTTGTTTTAATATTGAGTGCATATCCCAATATGTGCAACAAGCATATAACACATATGTGTCAACACTCATACACATATCACATCTCACAATTTATTGATCACCCACCTAGAATTATCACAATATCCCTGTATCTCTTAATGACTCAGGCCTAGACTTAGAGTTTGGCGTTAGCCGTGAAAACCAGCGTTAGAGGCTCCTAACGCTGGTTTTAGGCTACCGCCGGTATTTGGAGTCACTCAAAATAGGGTCTAACGCTCACTTTCCAGCCGCGACTTTTCCATACCGCAGATCCCCTTACGTCAATTGCGTATCCTATCTTTTCAATGGGATTTCTCTAACTCCGGTATTTAGAGTCGTTTCTGAAGTGAGCGTTAGACATCTAACGACAAAACTTCAGCCGCAGGAAAAAAGTCAGTAGTTAAGAGCTTTCTGGGCTAACGCCGGTTTATAAGGCTCTTAACTACTGTGCTCTAAAGTACACTAACACCCATAAACTACCTATGTACCCCTAAACCGAGGTCCCCCCACATCGCCGACACTCGGAATTTTTTTTTAACCCCTAATCTGCCGACCGCCACCTACGTTATCCTTATGTACCCCTAATCTGCTGCCCCTAATACCGCCGACCCGTGTATTATATTTATTAACCCCTAATCTGCCCCCCTCAACGTCGCCTCCACCTGCCTACACTTATTAACCCCTAATCTGCCGACCGCAAAGCGCCGCCACCTACGTTATCCTTATGTACCCCTAATCTGCTGCCCCTAACACCGCCGACCCCTATATTATATTTATTAACCCCTAATCTGCCCCCCACAACGTCGCCTCCACCTGCCTACACTTCTTAACCCCTAATCTGCCGACCGGACCTGAGCGCTACTATAATAAAGTTATTAACCCCTAATCCGCCTCACTAACCCTATCATAAATAGTATTAACCCCTAATCTGCCCTCCCTAACATCGCCGACACCTAACTTCAATTATTAACCCCTAATCTGCCGACCGAATCTCGCCGCTATTCTAATAAATGTATTAACCCCTAAAGCTAAGTCTAACCCTAATACTAACACCCCCCTAAGTTAAATATAATTTAAATCTAACGAAATTAATTATCTCTTATTAAATAAATTATTCCTATTTAAAGCTAAATACTTACCTGTAAAATAAATCCTAATATAGCTACAATATAAATTATAATTATATTATAGCTATTTTAGGATTTATATTTATTTTACAGGTAACTTTGTATTTATTTTAACCAGGTACAATAGCTATTAAATAGTTAAGAACTATTTAATAGCTAAAATAGTTAAAATAATTACAAATTTACCTGTAAAATAAATCCTAACCTAAGTTACAAATACACCTAACACTAGACTATCAATAAATTAATTAAATAAACTACCTACAATTACCTACAATTAACCTAACACTACACTATCAATAAATTAATTAAATACAATTGCTACAAAGAAATACAATTAAATAAACTAGCTGAAGTACAAAAAATAAAAAAGAACTAAGTTACAAAAAATAAAAAAATATTTACAAACATAAGAAAAATATTACAACAATTTTAAACTAATTACACCTACTCTAAGCCCCCTAATAAAATAACAAAGCCCCCCAAAATAAAAAAATGCCCTACCCTATTCTAAATTACTAAAGTTCAAAGCTCTTTTACCTTACCAGCCCTGAACAGGGCCCTTTGCGGGGCATGCCCCAAGAAATTCAGCTCTTTTGCCTGTAAAAAAAAAAACATACAATACCCCCCCCCCCAACATTACAACCCACCACCCACATACCCCTAATCTAACCCAAACCCCCCTTAAATAAACTTAACACTAAGCCCCTGAAGATCATCCTACCTTGTCTTCACCATACCAGGTTCACCGATCAGTCCAGAAGAGCTCCTCCGATGTCCTGATCCAAGCCCAAGCGGGGGGGCTGAAGAGGTCCATGATCCGGCTGAAGTCTATTTATGATAGGGTTAGTGAGGTGGATTAGGGGTTAATAACTTTATTATAGTAGCGCTCAGGTCCAGTCGGCAGATTAGGGGTTAAGAAGTGTAGGCAGGTGGAGGCGACGTTGTGGGGGGCAGATTAGGGGTTAATAAATATAATATAGGGGTCGGCGGTGTTAGGGGCAGCAGATTAGGGGTACATAGGGATAATGTAAGTAGCGGCGGTTTACGGAGCGGCAGATTAGGGGTTAATAATAATATGCAGGGGTCAGCGATAGCGGGGGCGGCAGATTAGGGGTTAATAAGTGTAAGGTTAGGGATGTTTAGACTCGGGGTACATGTTAGAGTGTTAGGTGCAGACGTAGGAAGGGTTACCGCATAGCAAACAATGGGGCTGCGTTAGGAGCTGAACGCGGCTTTTTTGCAGGTGTTCGTTTTTTTTTCAGCTCATACAGCCCCATTGTTTCCTATGGGAGAATCGTGCAGGGCCCTTTGCGGGGCATGCCCCATGAAATTCAGCTCTTTTGCCTGTAAAAAAAAAACATACAATACCCCCCCCCAACATTACAACCCACCACCCACATACCCCTAATCTAACCCAAACCCCCCTTAAATAAACTTAACACTAAGCCCCTGAAGATCATCCTACCTTGTCTTCACCATACCAGGTTCACCGATCAGTCCAGAAGAGCTCCTCCGATGTCCTGATCCAAGCCCAAGCGGGGGGCTGAAGAGGTCCATGATCCGGCTGAAGTCTTCATCCAAGCGGGCCAGAAGAGGTCTTCCATCCGATTGAAGTCTTCATCCAAGCGGCATCCATCCGGAGCGAACAGCCAATAGAATGCGAGCTCAATCTGATTGGCTGATCGGATCAGCCAATCGGATTGAACTTGATTCTGATTGGCTGATTCCATCAGCCAATCAGAATATTCCTACCTTAATTCCGATTGGCTGATAGAATCCTATCAGCCAATTGGAATTCGAGGTATGCCATCTTGGATGACGTCATTTAAAGGAACCGTCATTCGTCGTTCAGTCGTCGGCCAGGATGGATGTTCCGCGGTGGAGGTCTTCAGGATGCTGCCGCTTCGCTCCGGATGGATGCCGCTTAGATGAAGACTTCAATCGGATGGAAGACCTCTTCTGGCCCGCTTGGATGAAGACTTCAGCCGGATCATGGACCTCTTCAGCCCCCCGCTTGGGCTTGGATCAGGACATTGGAGGAGCTCTTCTGGACCGATCGGTGAACCTGGTATGGTGAAGACAAGGTAGGATGATCTTCAGGGGCTTAGTGTTAGGTTTATTTAAGGGGGGTTTGGGTTAGATTAGGGGTATGTGGGTGGTGGGTTGTAATGTTGGGGGGGGGTATTGTATGTTTTTTTTTAAAGGCAAAAGAGCTGAATTTCTTGGGGCATGCCCCGCAAAGGGCCCTGTTCAGGGCTGGTAAGGTAAAAGAGCTTTGAACTTTAGTAATTTAGAATAGGGTAGGGCATTTTTTTATTTTGGGGGGCTTTGTTATTTTATTAGGGGGCTTAGAGTAGGTGTAATTAGTTTAAAATTGTTGTAATATTTTTCTTATGTTTGTAAATATTTTTTTATTTTTTGTAACTTAGTTCTTTTTTATTTTTTGTACTTTAGCTAGTTTATTTAATTGTATTTCTTTGTAGCAATTGTATTTAATTAATTTATTAATAGTGTAGTGTTAGGTTAATTGAAGGTAATTGTAGGTAGTTTAATTAATTTATTGATAGTCTAGTGTTAGGTGTATTTGTAACTTAGGTTAGGATTTATTTTACAGGTAAATTTGTAATTATTTTAACTATTTTAGCTATTAAATAGTTCTTAACTATTTAATAGCTATTGTACCTGGTTAAAATAAATACAAAGTTACCTGTAAAATAAATATAAATCCTAAAATAGCTATAATATAATTATAATTTATATTGTAGCTATATTAGGATTTATTTTACAGGTAAGTATTTAGCTTTAAATAGGAATAATTTATTTAATAAGAGATAATTAATTTTGTTAGATTTAAATTATATTTAACTTAGGGGGGTGTTAGTATTAGGGTTAGACTTAGCTTTAGGGGTTAATACATTTATTAGAATAGCGGCGAGATTCGGTCGGCAGATTAGGGGTTAATAATTGAAGTTAGGTGTCGGCGATGTTAGGGAGGGCAGATTAGGGGTTAATACTATTTATGATAGGGTTAGTGAGGCGGATTAGGGGTTAATAACTTTATTATAGTAGCGCTCAGGTCCAGTCGGCAGATTAGGGGTTAAGAAGTGTAGTCAGGTGGAGGTGACGTTGTGGGGGGCAGATTAGGGGTTAATAAATATAATATAGGGGTCGGCGGTGTTAAGGGCAGCAGATTAGGGGTACATAGGGATAATGTAAGTAGCGGCTCTTTACGGAGCGGCAGATTAGGGGTTAATAATAATATGCAGGGGTCAGCGATAGCGGGGGCGGCAGATTAGGGGTTAATAAGTGTAAGGTTAGGGATGTTTAGACTCGGGGTACATGTTAGAGTGTTAGGTGCAGACGTAGGAAGGGTTACCGCATAGCAAACAATGGGGCTGCGTTAGGAGCTGAACGCGGCTTTTTTGCAGGTGTTCGTTTTTTTTTCAGCTCATACAGCCCCATTGTTTCCTATGGGAGAATCGTGCAGGGCCCTTTGCGGGGCATGCCCCAAGAAATTCAGCTCTTTTGCCTGTAAAAAAAAAACATACAATACCCCCCCCCCCCAACATTACAACCCACCACCCACATACCCCTAATCTAACCCAAACCCCCCTTAAATAAACTTAACACTAAGCCCCTGAAGATCATCCTACCTTGTCTTCACCATACCAGGTTCACCGATCAGTCCAGAAGAGCTCCTCCGATGTCCTGATCCAAGCCCAAGCGGGGGGCTGAAGAGGTCCATGATCCGGCTGAAGTCTTCATCCAAGCGGGCCAGAAGAGGTCTTCCATCCGATTGAAGTCTTCATCCAAGCGGCATCCATCCGGAGCGAACAGCCAATAGAATGCGAGCTCAATCTGATTGGCTGATCGGATCAGCCAATCGGATTGAACTTGATTCTGATTGGCTGATTACATCAGCCAATCAGAATATTCCTACCTTAATTCCGATTGGCTGATAGAATCCTATCAGCCAATTGGAATTCGAGGGACACCATCTTGGATGACGTCATTTAAAGGAACCGTCATTCGTCGTTCAGTCGTCGGCCAGGATGGATGTTCCGCGGTGGAGGTCTTCAGGATGCTGCCGCTTCGCTCCGGATGGATGCCGCTTAGATGAAGACTTCAATCGGATGGAAGACCCCTTCTGGCCCGCTTGGATGAAGACTTCAGCCGGATCATGGACCTCTTCAGCCCCCCGCTTGGGCTTGGATCAGGACATCGGAGGAGTTCTTCTGGACCGATCGGTGAACCTGGTATGGTGAAGACAAGTTAGGATGATCTTCAGGGGCTTAGTGTTAGGTTTATTTAAGGGGGGTTTGGGTTAGATTAGGGGTATGTGGGTGGTGGGTTGTAATGTTGGGGGGGGGTATTGTATGTTTTTTTTTACAGGCAAAAGAGCTGAATTTCTTGGGGCATGCCCCGCAAAGGGCCCTGTTCAGGGCTGGTAAGGTAAAAGAGCTTTGAACTTTAGTAATTTAGAATAGGGTAGGGCATTTTTTTATTTTGGGGGGCTTTGTTATTTTATTAGGGGGCTTAGAGTAGGTGTAATTAGTTTAAAATTGTTGTAATATTTTTCTTATGTTTGTAAATATTTTTTTTATTTTTTGTAACTTAGTTCTTTTTTATTTTTTGTACTTTAGCTAGTTTATTTAATTGTATTTCTTTGTAGCAATTGTATATATTGTCTAGTGTTAGGTTTATTTGTAACTTAGGTTAGGATTTATTTTACAGGTAAATTTGTAATTATTTTAACTATTTTAGCTATTAAATAGTTCTTAACTATTTAATAGCTATTGTACCTGGTTAAAATAAATACAAAGTTACCTGTAAAATAAATATAAATCCTAAAATAGCTATAATATAATTATAATTTATATTGTAGCTATATTAGGATTTATTTTACAGGTAAGTATTTAGCTTTAAATAGGAATAATTTATTTAATAAGAGATAATTAATTTTGTTAGATTTAAATTATATTTAACTTAGGGGGTGTTAGTATTAGGGTTAGACTTAGCTTTAGGGGTTAATACATTTATTAGAATAGCGGCGAGATTCGGTCGGCAGATTAGGGGTTAATAATTGAAGTTAGGTGTCGGCGATGTTAGGGAGGGCAGATTAGGGGTTAATACTATTTATGATAGGGTTAGTGAGGCGGATTAGGGGTTAATAACTTTATTATAGTAGCGCTCAGGTCCAGTCGGCAGATTAGGGGTTAAGAAGTGTAGGCAGGTGGAGGCGACATTGTGGGGGGCAGATTAGGGGTTAATAAATATAATATAGGGGTCGGCGGTGTTAGGGGCAGCAGATTAGGGGTACATAGGGATAATGTAAGTAGCGGCGGTTTACGTAGCGGCAGATTAGGGGTTAATAATAATATGCAGGGGTCAGCGATAGCGGGGGCGGCAGATTAGGGGTTAATAAGTGTAAGGTTAGGGATGTTTAGACTCGGGGTACATGTTAGAGTGTTAGGTGCAGACGTAGGAAGGGTTACCGCATAGCAAACAATGGGGCTGCGTTAGGAGCTGAACGCGGCTTTTTTGCAGGTGTTCGGTTTTTTTTCAGCTCAAACAGCCCCATTGTTTCCTATGGGAGAATCGTGCACGAGCACGTTTTTGAGGCTGGCCGCGTCCGTAAGCAACTCTGGTATCGAGAGTTGAAGCTGCTTTTTTGGAGCCTAACGCAGCCTTTATGTGGACTCTCGATACCAGAGTTATTTTTATGGTGCGGCCAGAAAAAAGCCGGCGTTAGTTTTTCGGGTCGTTACCGACAAAACTCCAAATCTAGGCCTCAGTTTGTTCCTGATATAGCAACATGGACACTTATTCACTTATTCAAAGCACATATTTATTTATTTCATCAATTTAAATGTACCTTGATTTTCAGTTTTAAGTCACCTTTGTTTCATCACTGTTTTTCACAATTCCCTTGGTTAGCACACCCCATGCTTTCTACACGTTCTTATTTGTCAGCCATTTGATTTAATATCGTTTTAATTTCTATAACTGCACTTATAGCAACAGATCAATAATTATAACTTGTAACATCATCTTAACTTAACTTAAACTTAACTTATTCTTCGGCAGTGCCCGTGTTATGTGTTGACAACGTAACATCACCAAACACACCCCCATGACATCAGCAATAGGAGGCGGGGAATACACTAGCAGGCTATTTAAGCTCATCATCGCATGCCGTGTGCGCACTCTTTGATAAAGCCGACAAGCGGCGATACATGTTATTGTTCTGCTGAGGAGTCTAGGACCCTTCATTTCTCATGCTCATTTTACGTATGTCAGTTAGCTCTTGAACTATACCGCCATTGTACATTGTAGTATGTGTCCAACATAAGGTGTCTATTTGAGAAACTGCATTGCGAGTGAATCAGTTCACCATACCTACCGCCAACTATATCGCATCTCGTTAGAGATAATTATAATGGAGGTGTTTTAATACTTTGATTCCTTCAAAGATTGTATTCATATTAGCGATACTGGTAACACCTCCAGATAAAAACACAGCTAGATTACGAGTTGTGCAATAGGCTTAAAAAGCAGCGTTGGCCGGTCCTAACGCTGCTTTTTAACGCCTGCTGGTATACGAGTCTTGAAGGTATAGGTGTACCGCTCACTTTTTTGACCAGACTTGGAAATATCGCAAATCCACTTACGTAAATTGCGTATCCTCTTTTTTTAATGGGACTTGCATAGCGCATAGCGTATTATGAATCTGACAAAAAGTGAACGGTAGATCCTCTTCTGTCAAGACTGGTACGGCATTTTAAAGTCAGTAGTTAAGAGTTTTACACTACAACGCCGTAGCATAAAACTCTTAACTAAAGTGCTAAAAAGTAATCTAACATCCATAAACTACCTATTAACCCCTAAACTGAGGGCCCCCACATCGCAAACACTAAAATTTAATTTTTAACCCCTAATCTGCTGAACCGAACATCGCCACCACTATAATAAATATATTAAGCCCTAAACCGCCGCACTCCAGCATCACAAACACTAGTTAAATATTATTGACCCCTAATCTGCCATCCCTAACATAGCCGACACCTACCTACATTTATTAACCCCTAATCTGCCACCCCCAACGTCGTCGCCACTATATTAAAGTTATTAACCCCTAAACCTAAGTCTAACCCTAACCCTGACACCCCCTAACTTAAATATAATTTAAATAAATCTAAATAAAAATAAGTATCATTAATTAAATTATTCCAATTTAAAACTAAATACTTACCTATAAAATACACCCTAAGATAGCTACAATATAACTAATAGTTACATTGTAGCTAGCTTAGGGTTTATTTTTATTTTACAGGCAAGTTTGTATTTATTTTAACAAGGTAGAATAGTTACTAAATAGTTATTAACTATTTAATAACTACCTTGTTAAAATAAAGACAAATTTACCTGTAAAATAAAACCTAACCTAAATTACACTAACACCTAACACTACACTATAATTAAATTAATTCCCTAAATTAAATACAATTAAATACAATCAAATACAATTAAATAAAATTATCTAAAGTACAAAAAAACAAACACTAAATTGCAGAAAATAATAAAAAATTACAATATTTTTAAACTAATTACACCTAATCTAATCCCCCTAACAAAATAAAAAAGCCCCCCCAAAATAAAAAAGCCCTACCCTACACTAAATTACAAATAGCCCTTAAAAGGGCCTTTTGCTGGGCATTGCCCCAAAGTAATCAGCTCTTTTACCTGTAAAAAAAATTACAAATCCCCCCCCAACATTAAAACCCACCACCCACACAACCAACACAACCAACCCTACTCTAAAACCCACCCAATACCCCCTTAAAAAAACCTAACACTAACCCCTTGAAGATCACCTTACTGGGAGAAGTCTTCATCCAACCGGGCCGAAGTCCTCAATGAAGCCGGGAGAAGTCTTCATCCAAGCTGGGCGAAGTGGTCCTCCAGACGGGCAGAAGTCTTCATCCAGATGGCATCTTCTATCTTCATCCATCCGGCACGGAGTGGGTCCATCTTTAAGACATCTGGCGCGGAGCATCCTCTTCCAACAAAGTCTTCTTACTAAATGACGGTTCCTTTAAGTGACGTTATCCAAGATGGCGTCCCTTCAATTCCTATTGGCTGATATAATTCTATCACCCAATTGGAATTAAGGTAGAAGATGCAATCAGCCAATAGGATTGAACTTCAATCCTATTGGCTGATTGCATTAGCCAATAGGATTTTTTCTACCTTAATTCCGATTGGCTGATAGAATTCTATCAGCCAATCGGAATTGAAGGGACGCAATCTTGGATGACGTCACTTAAAGGAACCGTCATTTAGTAAGAACACTTTGTTGGAAGAGGATGCTCCACGCCAGATGTCTTGAAGATGGACCCGCTCCGCGCCGGATGGATGAAGATAGAAGATGCCATCTGGATGAAGACTTCTGCCCATCTAGAGGACCACTTTGCCCGGCTTGGATGAAGACTTCTCCCGGCTTCTTTGAGGACTTTGGCCCGGTTGGATGAAGACTTCTCCCGGTAAGGTGATTTTTAAGGGGTTAGTGTTAGGATTTTTTAAGGGGGTATTGGGTGGGTTTTAGAGTAGGGTTGGTTGTGTGGGTGGTGGGTTTTAATTTTGGGGGGATTTGCTATTTTTTTACAGGTAAAAGAGCTGATTACTTTGGGGCAATGCCCCGCAAAAGTCCCTTTTAAGGGTTATTTGTAATTTAGTGTAGGGTAGGGTTTTTTTTTATTTTGGGGGTCTTTTTTATTTTGTTAGAGGGATTAGATTATGTGTAATTAGTTTAAAAATCTTGTAATTTGTTTATTATTTTCTGTAATTTAGTGGGTTTTTTTTTTTGTACTTTAGATAATTTTATTTAATTGTATTTAATTTAGGGAATTAATTTAATTATAGTGTAGTGTTAGGTGTTAGTGTAATTTAGGTTAGGTTTTATTTTACAGGTAAATTTGTCTTTATTTTAACTAGGTAGTTATTAAATAGTTAATAACTATTTAGTAACTATTCTACCTAGTTAAAATAAATACAAACTTGCCTGTAAAATAAAAATAAACCCTAAGCTAGATACAATTATTAGTTATATTGTAGCTAGCTTAGGGTTATTTTATAGGTAAGTATTTAGTTTTAAATAGGAATTATTTAGTTAATTATAGTAATTTTATTTAGATTTATTTAAATTATATTTAAGTTAGTGGGGGTTAGGGTTAGGGTTAGACTTAGGTTTAGGGGTTAATAAATTTAGAATAGTGGCAGCGACATTGGGGGCGGCAGATTAGGGGTTAATAAATGTAGGTAGGTGGCGGCGATGTTAGGGACGGCAGATTAGGGGTTAATAATATTTAACTAGTGTTTGCGATACGGGAGTGTGGCGGTTTAGGGGTTAATATGTTTATTATAGTGGCGGCGACATTGGGGGCGACAGATTAGGGGTTAATAAATATAATGTAGGGTTCGGGGATGTTGGGGGCAGCAGATTAGGGGTTCATAAGTATAATGTAGGTGGCAGCGGTGTCCGGAGCGGCAGATTAGGGGTTAATAAGTATAATATAGGTGTCGGCAGATTAGGGGTTATAAGTGTAAGATTAGGGGTGTTTAGACTCGGGGTTCATGTTAGGGTGTTAGGTGTAGACATAACTTTTATTTCCCCATAGGCATCAAAGGGGCTGCGTTAAGGAGCTTTACGCTGCTTTTTTGCAGGTATTAGACTTTTTTTCAGATGGCTCTCCCCGTTGATTCCTATGGGGAAATCGTGAATGAACACGTTACACCAGTTCACCGCTAACGTAAGCAGCAATGGTATTGAAGTGCGTTAATGAGCAAAATTTTGCTCAACGCTCACTTCTTGTCTGATTGTAAAAACTCGTAATACCAGCGCTGTCTGTAAGTGAGCGGTGAGCATAAACTGCTCATTAGCAACCCACAGCCTCTAACGCAAAACTCGTAATCTAGGTGACAGTGATTCAACATGTACAGCATAACCTACTGCACATATGATATAGACATATAAGCTCACAGTGTAGTGACAATTATATTTAAGATGTTTTGATATCCAGCTAAATGTTTAGCCATTAAACAGTTGCATGATTATTAGCAATATTATTGGATACGATGTATATTATATAAAAACATCTTGTATTGTGTACCTTGTTTATTATTATTTTTTGAATTAGATATCCTCACAGAATACAACAGTAAGGATACACAAACTTATATATTTCATAAACCAAGAGGCTAACGATCATAGCACAGTTTAGTATTCAAGTATTCAAGCATTATTTGCTTCATTACCTGTACGCTATCATCCTTCAAATAATCATACAATACATATGACACTACCATTGCTGATATCAGCATACCATGCATATGTGCCAAAATCGACCCTATAAGATGATTTGAATTTCGTTCACTTCTATGGTATACTACTGGTATATGCTAACCACTTCCAAATGAAGCATACAAACGCATTTTTTCACTATATTGCTAGCAATGTAATATTGGCTAGCAATGAACCAGCAGTCAATAACTAATTAGCCAGTTACCTATACCTTAGGTTGACCACTATATTTACACTGTAAGCCAGGAACTATACTGCACATCACAGCACCTATCACTAGTGGAGTTAATTACAATTGGTCTTTGGTATTACAATAATATAATAATGTGAGCCATATAGGTTTTTATATATATATCATATGATACAACTATTACGCCCATAGTATTACCAAACTAATTTGTATTATACACTGGACCAATATTTGTACCATCACGCCGTGAAAGTGCTAGTGCTATAATACTAGTTCTCTCAATGTGGCTGGTATTTCTACTCAACCAGCCACACTGTTTATTACTGATCCCCCCACAACACAATAGAGGGTATTTCACTGCTCTGACATATAATCAGCACACTGCCAAATGAACAGAACTATTGAGATATATTTTAATATCACGCTTTCTCCACCCCAAGTTTTATCCAAATAAAGGTTATATTTTAATTCATATTGCTGTACCTGATCGCACAGTTGGGAGACAGTTTCCCTTTGAGTTATATCTTCAATTAATTTATTCTTTTGGACTCTGGAGTGCTATGAGTGTATACTGTGGAGGATGTTATTCCTCTAGTCTTTTGCTCGTTACTTTAGGTTGCTGTATTCAGGGCTTTGCTGGCGGTCATTTTAACAGTACATGACAGATAGTGTTAATATGAATTTGTTGCACTGCTTCTCTAAGGAAAAAAACAAAAAACTGTTAGCATGTTCTGCAGAGGGGAACAGGCACTCTCTCCTAATGTAGCATTTCCATCCCCTGACAATACCCTTGCTTTTCCTTCCTAAAACCTCTTAAAAGGGGAGTTTTGCACAGTGAAAAATTGTGTCATTAAATTATTTGAATTCCAAATGTCACTTGGATGTAACTAACATTAAAATGAATATTGAATATCACAATTTTGAAAACGTAACAATAAAGTGCAGGTTCAATAATTACAGCCTTCCTGGCCCTATCTCTACTTAATACAAGTCTTCTATGTTTCTGAGATACTGAAATTCTGATTTTCTAAAATTGATCCGTTTACATTCATTTCTTCAAGACCCTAATATTGTTCTTCTAAATATACTAGTCAATATTAACATGTATATTTGCTTTGTACATACATAATTCAAATATGTTGCCAGAAGATTTAATTGTACTTTTTTATTAGCCTTTAAATGTCAGTACATCTAGATAGCCAGATAGATAGATAAAAAGATAGATAGATATTGGTAAATGTAAGGTTCTTCATTTTGGACAAAAAAATATGCAGACTACGATTATTTAAATAAAAAAAAGAGAAGCTCTCAACCTGGTAATGAACAATAGCATAATAGCTTGTTCTATGACCAGTTACCAACCTAGGAGCAGCCTATTTTTGCTTAATATATGCCTTTAACAGAGAAGAACATTCCTTTAGTATATCAGTCTGATCTTGACTAAACAGTGCAGTCCAGTCCCGAAATACCAAGCAATCCCTCTCTGAACAAGAGAAACAGCAAAACCCCAGATGTACATTTCGGCCTAGAGTGGGCCTGGTCATTGAGGCACACTGAGCAAAGGGTCTCCCTAAGGGTGATGAGGGAAACCAGATTTGGACTCCTTGCCCAGTGTGCTAAGAGGAATGTGGCTGCGCCTCACTGACGAGGCCCACAGAAGTCCGAAATTATCTTCTGGGGTTGTCATGTTCCTTGTTCAATGGAGAATTGCCTGATATTTTGGGGCTGGACTGACATACTTGCCGGGATCAAACTGATATACTTCATGAAAAGTTTCCTTTGTGAAATGCACAACTAGGCTAAAAGAAGCTGCTCCTAGGTGGTAACTCTCCATAGAACAAGCTACTGAGCTGTTGTTTTATGATCATGGTAGAGCGCTTCTTTCTTTGGGGCTGATTTATGAAAGTGTGAGAGAACAAAATACAATATAGCGTATCATGTCTGCTGCACATCGATAAATGCAGACGGCATATACTGTCGTCATTAAACATTGTACAAGCAGTTCTTGTGTACTGCTTGGGCAATGCCGCCCCCTGCAGGGGGTGTCAATCAGCCTGATAGTATAGGATTGGGCAGATTGATGTCCGCAGCCTCAGAGCAGGCGGACTAGTTACGGAGCAGTGGTCTTTAAACCGCTGCTTCATAGCTGCTGTTTCCGGCAAGCCTGAAGGCTCGCGCAGAAATAAGGGCATCAAGCTCCATTCGGAGCTTGATAATTCAGCCCCTTTGTGTGTACCTATTATTTAAATTTTACTAGGCATAACAGAGGAGCACCCTACCCCGTCAAGAGTCCTAACGCATTTAAAAGTCAGTAGTTAAGAGTTTTATGGTACAACGCCGTAGCATAAAACTCATAACTAAAGTGCTAAAAAGTACACTAACACCCATAAACTACCTATTAACCCCTAAACCAAGGCCCTCCCGCATTGCAAACACTATAATACATTTTTTAACTCCTAATCTGCCGCTCCGGACATCGCAGCAACTATAATAAATATATTAACCCCTAAACCGCAGCATTCCCGCCTCACAAACACTAGTAAAATATTAACCCCTAATCTTCCATCCCTAACATCACCGCCACCTACCTACATTTATTAACCCCTAATCTGCCAACCCCAATGTCGCCGTCACTATACTAAATGTATTAACCCCTAAACCTAAGTCTAACCCTAACCCTAACACACCCTAACTTAAATATAATTATAATAAATCTAAATAAAAAATAATATTATTACCTAAATAATTCCTGTTTAAAACTAAATACTTAGCTATAAAATAAACCCTAAGCTAGCTACAATATAACTAATAGTTACATTGTAGCTAGCTTAGGGTTTTATTTTTATTTTACAGGCAAGTTTGTATTTATTTTAACTAGGTAGAATACTTATTAAATACAGTAGTTATTAACTATTTAATAACTACCTAGCTAAAATAAATACAAAAGTACCTGTAAAATAAAACATAACCTAAGTTACAATAACACCTAACCTAACCCTAAAATTAAATAAATTAACTAAATTAAAAACAATAAAATAAATTAAATTAAATTAGCTAAAGTACAACCCCCCCCCCACTAAATTACAGAAAATAATAAACAAATTACAAGATATTTAAACTAATTACACCTAATCTAATAGCCTTATTAAAATAAAAAAGCCCCCCAAAATAAAAAAAAAACCTAGCCTAAACTAAACTATCAATAGCCCTTAAAAGGGCCTTTTGCGGGGCATTGCCCTAAAGTAATCAGCTCTTTTACCTGTAAAAGAAAATACAAACAACCAAAGGTAGAAAAAATCCTATTGGCTGATGCCAAGTTCAATCCTATTGGCTGATCCAATCAGCCAATAGGATTGAGCTTGCATTTTTTTGGCTGATTGGAACAGCCAATAGAATGCGAGCTCAATCCTATTGGCTGATTGCAATAGGATTAAGCTTGCATTCCTATTCCAATAGGATTTTTTCTACCTTAATTTTGATTGGCTGATTCTATCAGCCAATCGAAATCTAAGGGATGACGTCACTTAAAGGAACCGTCATTCAGTAAGAAGACTTTGTTTGAAGAGGATGCTCCGCGTCAGATGTCTTGAAGATGGAGCCTCTCCGCGTCGGATGGATGAAGATAGAAGATGCTGTCTGGATGACGACTTCTGCCCGTCTGGAGGACCACTTCGCCTGGCTTGGATGAAGACTTCTCCCGGCTTCGTTGAGGACTTTGGCCCGGTTGGATGAAGACTTCTTCCTTGAGGATGGATGTCTGGTCTTCAGAACAGTAAGTCGATCTTCAGGGGGTTAGTGTTAGGTTTTTTTAAGGGTGTATTGGGTGGGTTTTATTTTTTAGATTAGGGTTTGGGCCGCAAAAGAGCTAACTGCCCTTTTAAGGGCAAATGCCCATCCAAATGCCCTTTTCAGGGCAATGGGGAGCTTAGGTTTTTTTAAATAGTATTTTATTTGGGGGGTTGGTTGTGTGGGTGGTGGGTTTTACTGTTGGGGGGTTGTTTGTATTTTCTTTTACAGGTAAAAGAACTGATTACTTTGGGGCAATGCCCCGCAAAAGGCCCTTTTAAGGGCTAGTGATAGTTTAGTTTAGGCCAGGGGGGCTTTTTTATTTTGATAGGGCTATTAGATTAGGTGTAATTAGTTTAAATATCTTGTAATTTGTTTATTATTTTCTGTAATTTAGTGTTGGGTTTTTTTGTACTTTAGCTAATTTAATTTAATTTATTTAATTGTTTTTAATTTAGTTAATTTATTTAATTCTAGGGTTAGGTTAGGTGTTATTGTAACGTAGGTTAGGTTTTATTTTACAGGTACTTTTGTATTTATTTTAGCTAGGTAGTTATTAAATAGTTAATAACTATTTAATAAATATTCTACTTAGTTAAAATAAATACAAACTTGCCTGTAAAATAAAAATAAACCCTAAGCTAGCTACAATGTAACTATTAGTTATATTGTAGCTAGCTGAGGGTATATTTTATAGGTAAGTATTTTGTTTTAAATGGGAATTATTTAGTTAATGATAGGATTTTTTCTTTAGATTTATTGTAATTATATTTAAGTTAGGGGGTGTTAGGGTTAGACTTAGGTTTAGGGGTTAATACATTTAGTATAGTGGCGGCGACATTGGGGGCAGCAGATTAGGGGTTAATAAATGTAGGTAGGTGGCAGCAATGTTAGGGATGGCAGATTAGGGGTTAATAATATGTAACTAATGTTTGTGAGGCGGGAGTGCAGCGGTTTAGGGGTTAATATGTTTATTATAGTGGCAGCGACATTGGGGGCAGCAGATTAGGGGTTAATAAGTGTAGGTAGGTTGTGGCGACATTGGGGATGGCAGATTAGGGGTTAATAAATATAATGTAGGTGGCGACAATATTAAGGGCAGCAGATTAGGGGTTCATAAGTATAATGTAGGTGGCAGCAGTGTCCGGAGCGGCAGATTAGGGGTTAATAAATAATGCAGGTGGCAGCGATGTCTGGGGCGGCAGATTAGGGTTAATAAATGTGAGATTAGGGGTGTTTAGACTCGGGGTTCATGTTAGGGGGTTAGGTGTAAACATAACTTTAGTTTCCCCATAGGAATCAATGGGGCTGCGTTACTGACTTTTACGCTGCTTTTTGGCAGGTGTTAGAATTTTTTTCAGCCCACTCTCCCCGTTGATTCCTATGGGGAAATCGTGCACGAGCATGTGCGTCCAGATCACCGCTGACTTAAGCAGCGCTGGTATTGGAGTGCGGTAAGGAGCAAAATTTTGCTCTACGCTCACTTCTTGTCTTTTAACGTGGGGTTTGTAAAAACCCGTTATACCAGCGCTGCAGGTAAGTGAGCGGTGAGAGAAAACTGCTTGTTGGCACCACATAACCTCTAACGCAAAATTTGTAATCTGGCCGAAAGTCTTTCCTGAAAGGCACTACTCACAGGGTTCAAGAAATAAAGGTTGTTTTATTATATATCTACAATAGCAAAATATTTTGTGTTTCCCAAACTTACGCCTAGATTTAGAGTTTTGTCGGTAAAGAACCGCGTAGCTAACGCTGCTGGTATTTAGAGTTGTCTGAGTGGCTGCGTTAGGCTCAGAAAAGGGAGTGTTGAGCATAATTTAGCTCCACTTCAACCCTCAATACCAGCGTTGCTTACGGTAGCGGTAAGCTGGAAAAACGTGCTCGTGCACGATATCCCCATAGCAAACAATGGGGCTGAGCTGGCTGAAAAAAAACCTAACACCTGCAAAAAAGCAGCGTTCAGCTCCTAACGCAGCCCCATTGTTTCTTATGGGGAAACACTTTCTAAGTCTGCACCTAACACCCTAACATGAACCCCGAGTCTAAACACCCCTAACCTTACACTTATTAACCCCTAATCTGCCGCCCCCCGCTTTCACTGACACCTGCATTATACTATTAACCCCTAATCTGCCGCTCCGGACAACGCCGCAACCTACATTATCGATATGAACCCCTAATCTACTTCCTCTAACATCGCCGACACCTACATTATATTTATTACCCCCTAATCTGCCCCCTCAATGTTGCCACCACCTACCTACACTGATTAACCCCTAATCTTCCGACCGGACCTCGCCGCCACTATAATAAATTTATTAACCCCTAAACCCCTAATCTGCCCTCCCTAACATCGCCGCCACCTACCTACAATTATTAACCCCTAATCTCCCATCCGCAACATCGCCACTACTATAATAAAATTATTAACCCCTAAACCTAAGTCTAACCCTAACACCCCCCTAAGTTAAATATAATTTAAATTATACTAAATAATATTCCTATAATTAAATAAATTATACCTATTTAAAACAAAATACTTACCTATCAAATAAACCCTAATATAGCTACAATATAACTAATAGTTACATTGTAGCAATTTTAGGATACAATAGCTATTAAATAGTAAATAACTATTTAATTGCTACCTAGATAAAATAAAGACAAAATTACCTGTAAAATAAATCCGAACCTACAAATACACCTAACACTACACTATAATTAAATTAATTAAATAAATTAACTACATTTAGCTAAACTAAAATACAATTAAATAAACTATTCTATAATACAAAAAAACACTAAATTACAAAAAATAGAAAAAATTACAAGACGTTTAAACTAATTACACCTAATCTAAGCCCCCTAATAAAATAAAAAATCCCCCCAAAATAAAAAAATGCCCTACCCTATTCTAAATTACAAAAGTAATCAGCTCTTTTACCAGCCCTTAAAAGGGCTTTTTGCTGGGCATTGCCCCAAAGTTATCAGCTTTTTTATCTGAAAATAAAAATACAATACACCCCCAACATTACAACCCCCCACCCTCATACCCCTATTCTAACCCACCCAAACCCCCCTTAAAAAAAACTATTGCTAACCCCCTTAAGATCATCCTACCTTGAGTCGTCTTCACCCAGCCAAGCCGAATTCTTCATCCAAGGTTCGCAGATGAGGTCCTTCATCCAGTAGAAGTCTTCATCCAGGCGGCGTCTTCAATCTTCATCCATCTGGAGTGGAGCGGAGCCATCTTCAAAGGAGCCGACGCGGAGCCATCTTCTTCAACCGACGACTTCCCGATTAATGAAGGTTCCTTTAAGGGACGTTATCCAAGATGGCGTCCCTTCAATTCCGATTGTCTGATAGGATTCTATCAGCCAATCGGAATTAAGCTAGGAAAAATCTGATTGGCTGATGCAATAAGCCAATCAGATTGAAGTTCAATCCGATTGACTGATCCAATCAGCCAATCGTATTGAGCTCAAATTATATTGGCTGTTCCAATCAGCCAATAGAATGCAAGCTCAATATGATTGGCTGATTGCATCAGCCAATCGGATTGAACTTCAATCTGATTGGCTGATTGCATCAGCCATTCAGATTTTTCCTACCTTAATTCCGATTGGCTGATAGAATCCTATCAGCCAATCAGAATTGAAGGGACGCCATTTTCATTCGTTGGGAAGTCATCGGTTGAAGAGGATGGCTCCGCGTCGGCTCCTTTGAAGATGGCTCCGCTCCGCTCCGGATGGATGAAGATTGAAGACACCGCCTGGATGAAGATTTCTACCGGATGAAGGACCTCCTCTGCGCACCTTGGATGAAGAATTTGGCTCGGCTGGGTGAAGACGACTCAAGGTAGGATGATCTTCAGGGGGTTAGCGATAGGTTTTTTTAAGGGGGGTTTGGGTGGGTTAGAGTAGGGGTATGTGGGTGGTGAGTTGTAATGTTAGGGGGGGTAATGTATTTTTATTTTAAGGTAAAAGAGCTGATAACTTTGGGGCAATGCCCCGCAAAAAGCCCTTTTAAAGGCTGGTAAAAGAGCTGATTACTTTTGTAATTTAGAATAGGGTAGGGCATTTTTTTATTTTGGGGGGATTTTTTATTTTATTTGGGGGCTTAGATTATGTGTAATTAGTTTAAACTTCTTGTAATTTTTTTCGTTTTTTGTAATTTAGTGTTTTGTTTTTTTTGTATTATAGAATAGTTTATTTAATTGTATTTTAGTTTAGCTAAATGTAGTTAATTTATTTAATTAATTTAATGATAGTGTAGTGTTAGGTGTATTTGTAACTTAGGTTAGGATTTATTTTGCAGGTAATTTTGTCTTTATTTTAACTAGGTAGCTATTAAATAGTTATTAACTATTTAATAGCTATTGTACCTAGTTAAAATAAATACAGAGTTACCTGTAAAATAGATATACATCCTAAAATAGCTACAATGTAACTATTAGTTATATTGTAGCTATATTAGGGTTTATTTGATAGGTAAGTATTTAGTTTTAAATAGGAATAATTTATTTAATTATAGGAATATTATTTCATTTAATTTAAATTATATTTATGTTAGGGGGTGTTAGGGTTAGAGTTAGACTTAGGTTTAGGGGTTAATAACTTTATTATATTAGTGGCGACGTTGGGGTCGGGAGATTAGGGGTTAATAATTGAAGGTAGGTGGCGGCGATGTTAGGGAGGGCAGATTAGGGGTTAATACAATTTATTATAGTGTTTGCGAGGCGGGAGTGCGGCGGTTTAGGGGTTAATACATTTATTATAGTGGCGGCGAGGTCCGGTCGGCAGATTAGGGGTTAATAAGTGTAGGTAAGGTAGCGGCAATGTTGGGGGGGACAGATTAGGGGTTAATAAATATAATATAGGTGTCGGCGATGTTAGGGGCAGCAGATTAGGGGTTCATAGGGATAATGTAGGTGGTGGCGGTGTCCGGTCGGCAGATTAGGGGTTAAAAAATTTTATTAGAGGGTTGGCGATGTGGGGGGGGGGGGGCTCGGTTTAGGGGTACATAGGTAGTTTATTGGTGTTAGTGTACTTTATAGCACAGTAGTTAGGAGCTTTATATTCCGGCGTTATCCCATAAAGCTCTTAAATACTGATTTTTTTTTGGCAGTAGGAGTCTTGTCGGTAGAGGCTCTACTGCTCACTTCTTCCAAGACTCCAAATACCAGCGTTAGGCAAATCCCATTGAAAAGATAGGATACGCAATTGACGTAAGGGGATCCGCGGTAGACTGGAGTCGCGGTAAGGAAGTGAGCGGTAGACCCTTTCCTGTCTGACTCTAAATACCAGCGGGCGGTAAAAAGCAGCTTTAGGACCCCTTAACGCTGCTTTTGACGGCTAACGCCAAACTCTAAATCTAGCCGTTAAGGTTTGTGTATTTTCCCGTCAATTTAACTTCTCTCACTTTATATGCAAATTGCCCAAAACTGTGCAGAACAATCTAAAATTAACATTAAAATCTATACTTTTTAAATGTACAGTATTATAGTTTACTGCTTTAGAATGACTGAAATTCATATTATTTTCCAACCTGAAAACATGTTTAATTCCCAATTGTTGCAAATGTGTGCTGGTATTACAAGTTAGCCGCAAGAGATCACGTTTGCATTGCAGGGAAGCTTTGTGCTCACAAATGTGCACTTCCATATACTCCAATGGGAGCCTCATTCTCATGCTGTAAGCAGCGTTTGGCAGCAGATTGAAATATATATGTATATACTTTTATACACATATATATATATATATATATATATATATATATATATATATATGTATATATATATATATATATATTTATGTATTTATATATGTACAAACACATATTAACACAAAAATATATTTAGATAATTGTATATATATATATATATATATATATATATATATATATATTTACAGGGAACACGCAGTTCCCCAAAAACCGCAATGTAAAGGCATTTTTCAGTGCCATTTTTTTTCTAAAACCCCACACAAGCCACTTTCAACTCCTAAAAACTGCTTAGTGAAGTTGTTATTTATTTAAAACAAATGCTACATTTTTTTTAACTAAAAAACTACAAGTCTCTTAAATTTGGGACCAATTGGGGCACTTTTTGAAAATAAAGAGATCTAGGTCCCGATCCGATATGCAGCGTCGCCCGCAAAAGCCGGCAATGCCGTTTTTTGTGCGTTTTTGGTATCCTATATACAGCTCCACATCTAAATGCAGCACGTATATTTCACCCATCGCTCGCAATTTTTACTCCCATAAGCTAACATGGGACCGGTATCCACTATCCAGTGCAAGGCCATTAGAATGCGAGGACAATTCTATTGGCTGATCCAATCAGCCAATCGGATTGAACTTCAATCCGATTGGCTGATTAAATCAACCAATCGGATTTTTCCTACCTTAATTCCGATTGGCTGATAGAATCCTATCAGCCAATCGGAATTCGAGGGACACCATCTTGGATGATGTCATTTAAAGGAACCGTCATTCGTCGAGTAGTCGTCGTGCTGGAGGGATGCTCCGCGTCAGATGTCTTCAAGATGGAGCCACTCCTCGTCGGATGGAAGAAGATAGAACATGCCGCTTGGATGAAGATCACCCTACCTTGAGCCATCTTCACCCATGTTAGGTAGGTAATTGTAGGTATTTTATTTAATTTATTTATTGATAGTGTAGTGTTAGGTTTAATTGTAACTTAGGTTAGGATTTATTTTACAGGTAATTTTGTAATTATTTTAACTAGGTACCTATTAAATAGTTATTAACTATTTAATAGCTATTGTACCAAGTTAAAATAAATACAAAGTTGCCTGTAAAATAAAAATAAATCCTAAAATAGTTACAACGTTATTAATTATATTGTAGCTATCTTAGGGTTTATTTTATAGGTAAGTATTTAGTTTTAAATAGGAATACTTTAGTTAATAATAGTAATATTATTTAGATTTATTTAAATAATAATTAAGTTACGGGGGTGTTAGGGTTAGACTTAGGTTTAGGGGTTAATAACTTTATTATAGTGGCGGCGACGTTGGCGGCAGATTAGGGGTTAATAGATTTAATAGGCTATGTGGGCTATGGCGGTTTAGGGGTTAATACTAGAATAGGTTTATTGCGGTGTGGGCTATGGCGGTTTAGGGGTTAATCCTAGAATAGGTTTATTGCGGTATGGGCTATGGCGGTTTAGGGGTTAATACATTTATTATTAGGAATGAGAGGGGGGATTGTGGATATAGGGTTATACGTGTCGGGCTTATTTTTGGGAGGCGTGTTAGACAGTTACGGGAGATTTTAAATTTTAGTTAGTTTTCTTAGGCGCCAGCAGTTTCTAAAGTGCCGTAAGTCACTTGCGACTCCAGAAATTTGTAGTTACGCTTATTTCTGGACATCGCTAGTTTATCCGACTTACAGCACTTTAGGAACTGCTGGCGGGGTATATGTAATACCCCGATGTGCAAGGTGAAATTACGGGTGCCGTGGGTTCCCTCGCTTGCGCCGAAACCTACACCATATATCGGATCGCGCCCCAAGTATTACAATTTACTGCTTTAGAATTACAATAATTCAAATAATTTTTCAGAGTGAAATAAATTGCTCAGATTCATGTCCAATTTTGTGGAGCTTGTTAGCTAATATTTTTAAGATTTGTGTTGAATAGATTGTTTTATTGAAAAGACCTTAGCATTCTATGCAATTCCTGCTGATTGCATGTATACTATAATGTTAATGTTAGTATATTTCTTCAAAAATATTATTTATTAAACCCTCAATGACATTTTAGAAAGTTAGCAGGATAAATTGTTCTTCCTTGTGTCATAACATCTCTATGTTCCACCATTATGTCTTAAAAGTTGTTTTTTTCTGAACATGCAAAGTACAAGCCATCAATTTTACACAGATGTTGAGCAAACAGTTCATAAAATGTATCTTTTAATAACTTTATGTGGGAAAATGCTATGGCCTTTCAGTCAAGGATACCTTAATTATGTTGGATTTAGTTGACATTTTTGTAGGATCTTGGGAAGTGATGAGGAAACTATACTTGACAATAAACTGAAGTTTTGACATTCTCTTCATCTATTGTTCAGCTAGAATTCTTCAATTCCACTGCAATGTCTCACAGTAATTATTTCAGTCTCATTCTCTAACTGTGCATTATTTCTGCAATGCAGAGTTCTTATTGTTTATACAATTTGAATAGCACTTTTTATTTCCTTATTGTTAAAAATAATCAAAGGATGAGTAAAACAAAGAGGTTTTATTATAAGCATTTTTTGGCAGAATACAAAATTGAGAAACTTCATTGAATGTGAAATGCATGAAGTTGAATTGCAAGAGAGATATAATAGTCATTGTGAGCATGATGTAAACATGAGTCATTTATATGTTAATTTTGATTTAACAAATTTTATTTCAGTGGCTGGCTAAATATTAAAATGTTTTAGTTATTTTTTCTTTTAAATCCTGTGAGTGAGGTATTTGTGGCATATATTGCTGGAAACTGGCTAATAATGGAATAATTAAAATATTTTAAAAAATTATTTTAAATCCTATGAGTGAGTTATTTTTGGCATATATCGCTGGAAACTAGCTAATAATGGAATAATTCAAATTGTTTAAAAAAAATATTTTAAATGCTGTGAGTGAGTTATTTTTGGCATATATTGCAGGAAAATAGCTAATAATGGAATAATTCAAATGTTTTAAAAAATATATTTTAAATGCCATAAGTGAGTTATTTTTGGCATATATCGCAGGAAAATAGTTAATAATGGAATACCAGTACCTCAAACAGTTCATAAATATTGCATTACAAAATTAAAAACAAATGAGTCAACATTCATTTAGGGATGTTACTGTAAATGGTTTTGTTTGAGAAAACTCATGCAGGGGAAGAGATATTTTAGATACAATGGCCTTTATTTCTCTGAAAATGTTTATTTGAAAACATTGCATAGCTGGGGGTTTTCTTTTCAAAGCAAGTCCCTACAATTACAATTGCTATAGTTTTAATTATTGAAACCATCCCAATTACTAAATAACACATTTTGTCAATTAATTTGTTCAGTATTGACTATGACAGCTATACGTACTTGAATCCATTTTTCCATTTTATCTAATTAATCAACTAAATATATATATATATAATTTGAGCAAGATGGCCACACATTAGTAAACAAACAAAAAAATTGTACCTGCTATCATTTGAGCTGAGCTACTCATAACAGACCAAAATTAATTTTCAAGAGGTCAAGGCTGTAAAATCTAAAAAACAAAACAAAAATTTTACCCACAAAAGATTTTAGAAAAGTGCTTTCTGATAGATTGGAATACCATTGTTTAATAATCCTTATGCAAATTATAAAATGTTTAACTAAATCAGTTAAAAGATCCTTCGAATTGAGTGATCACAAGTTTTTTTAATTTAAGGTTTGATCACAATTTATAACAATCTATCGGTTCCAGTTGTTGTCTTCCGATAATGATTTCTGAACTTCGACCATTATTCTCTGCATTTTTTTCAGTAGATCACAATCACACAATGCTTCTTCCAATAAAAGCTTTCGAGCACAAAGTCAATAACCCGCCAAAATCTTTTTTCCTTTCTTAATCATGTGATTTTGTTTTTAAAAATTGAAGCTTACACAATAAAATAGAAAATGGCTATTCCCCAGGCTTAGCAATTACATCACAGCTGAAGTGCCTGTGTGCTGATTAGTCTTTTTTAATAGTGTGTGGTGATGTTATTTGTGATGTGTGTGCACTTAAGCTTTTGTGCTCCAAAATCATGGAGATGTGTTTCTCTCTAAGAGATTTGAACAAGAGCATTAATGATCTGTGTTTAGGGTATTAATTGCACACATTTTAATTAGTGTAAAAAATGATTAAGCAGGTAGCATTTGTATCTGATGACATTATACAAAATGTCTAGGGTAATGTCCCCCCCCAAATAAATCCCCCTAGCCTAAACTAAAAGACCTTAAAAGGGCCTTTTGCAGGGCATAGCCCCAAAGAAATCAGCTCTTTTACCTGTAAAAAAAAAAAATACAAACAACCCCCAACAGTAAAACCCACCACCCACACATCCAACCCCCCAAATAAAATCCTAACTAAAAATCCTAAGCTCCCCATTGCCCTGAAAGGGGCATTTGGATGTGCATTTCCCATAAAAGGGCATTTAGCTCTTTTTCAAGTTCCCAAACCCCTAATCTAAAAATAAAACCCACCCAATAAACCCTTAAAAAAGCCTAACACTAACACCCAAAGATCCACTTACAGTTTTTTAAGACCCGACATCCATCTTCAACGAAGACAGCATCTTCTATCTTCATCCATCCGGAGCATCCTCTAGAATCGACGTCTTCTTCCGAATGAGATTTCACTTTAAATGATGTCATCCAAGATGGCGTCCCTTAGATTTCGATTGGCTGATAGATTTCTATCAGCCAATTGTAATTAAGGTTGAAAAAATCCTATTGGCTGTTGCAATCAGCCAATAGGATTGAGCTTCAATCCTATTGGCTGATCCAATCAGCCAATAGGATTGAGCTCGCATTCTATTAGCTGATTGGAACAGCCAATAGAATGTGAGCTCAATCCTATTGGCTGATTGGATCAGCCAATATGATTGAATCTCAATCCTATTGGCTGATTGCAACAGCCAATAGGATTTTTTCAACCTTAATTCCAATTGGCTGATAGAAATCTATCAGCCAATCGGAATCTAAGGGACGCCACATCTTGGATGATGTAATTTAAAGAAAAACCTCATTCGGAAGAAGATGTCGATTGAAGAGGATGCTCCGCGCCGGATGTCTTGAAGATGGACCAGCTCCGCACCGGATGGATGAAGATAGTAGATGCCGTCTGGGTGAAGACTTCTGCCCGGTTGGATGAAGACTTTTGCCGCTTCGTTGAGGACTTCTACCAGCTTCGTTGAGGATGGATGTCGGGTCTTCAAAAACTGTAAGTGGATCTTCTGGGGTTAGTGTTAGGCTTTTTTAAGGGTTTATTGGGTTAGTTTTAATTTTAGATTAGGGGTTTGGGCACTTGAAAAAGAGCTAAATGCCCTTTTAAAGGCAATGCCCATCCAAATGCCCTTTTCAGGGCAATGGGGAGCTTAGTTTTTTTTTAGTTAGGATTTTATTTGGGGGGTTGGTTGTGTAGGTGGTGAGTTTTACTGTTGGGGTTGTTTGTATTTTGTTTTACAGGTAAAAGAGCTGATTTCTTTGAGCAATGCCCCGCAAAAGGCCCTTTTAAGGGCTATTGGTAGTTTAGTTTAGGCTAGGGTTTTTTTTATTTTTGGAGGATTTTTTTTTTATTTTGATAGGGCTGTTAGATTAGGTATAATAAGTTTTAATATCTGATAATTTCTTTTTTTATTTTGTGCAATTTAGTGTTTATTTGTTTTTTTGTAATTTAGGTAATTGTATTCAATTAATGTAATTGATTTAAGACTAGTGTAAGGTTAGGTGTTAGTGTAAGGCAGGTTAGGTTTTATTTTACAGGTAAAATTGTATTTATTTTAGCTAGGTAGTTAGTAAATAGTTAATAACTATTTAGTAACTATTCTACATAGTTAAAATAAATACAAACTTAGCTGTGAAATAAAAATTAAACCTAAGATAGATACAATGAAACTATTAGTTATATTGTAGCTAGCTTAGGGTTTATTTTACAGGTAAGTATTTAGTTTTAAATAGGATTTATTTAGTTAATAATAGTAGGTTTTATTTAGATTTATTTTAATTACATTAAAGTTAGGGGGTGTTAGGGTTAGACTTAGGTTTAGGGGTTAATAAATTTAGTATAGTGGTGGTGATGTTGGGGGCGGCAGATTAGGGGTTAATAAATGTAGGTAGGTGGCGGCGATGTTAGGGGCAGCAGATTAGGGGTTAATAATATTTAACTAGATTTTGCAATGCGGGAGTGCGGCGGTTTAGGGGTTAATATGTTAATTATTGTGGCGGCGATGTCCAGAGCGGCAGATTAGGGGTTAATAATTTTATTTTAGTGTTTTCTATGTGGGAGGGCCTCAGTTTAGGGGTTAATAGGTAGTTTATGGGTGTTAGTGTACTTTGTAGCACTTTAGTTATGAGTTTTATGTTACAGCTTTGTAGCGTAAAACCCATAACTACTGACTTTCAGTTTACGGTATGGATCTTGGAGGTATAGGGTGTACCGCTCACTTTTTGGCCTCCCAGGCAGACTTGTAATACCGGCACTATGGAAGTCCCATTGAAAAAAGACTTTTTGAAAGCTGCGGTAATAACGTTGCGTTACGGCAAAAAAAGTGTGTGATGCCCCTAAACCTGCAAGATTTGTAATACCAGCGGTAGTGAAAAAGAGCCTTAACGCTGCTTTTTCACTCATACCACAAAACTCATAATCTAGCTGAATGTTCTTTGTGCAAAGTTTTGATTGATAACTTTGTAGGTTACTCAGTAATAATGTGATAAGTGGTGTCTGGGGGTTTAGCTGGGAAATGTCAAAAATAGCCTTAAAAGTTGTTGATAATTATCAAAAATTCGGATTGTTATCAGCAGAAGAAGGATAATACGTAGCTCAATGTACAAAGCAGCAGAAACACATGCAAGTCTGCTTTCCACCACTTCTGAGGTTGTGCATCTAAATCACCCCAATTGAGGGGGCAGCATTACAGAAGCAATTTAGACAACAGATGTACAGTATCTGCTGCCCATTCACCAAAGCCTGACAGACAGGTTTCCAAGGCTTTGTACATAGGGCCCATGTTAAAGGGATATGAAACCCAATTTTTTTTTCTTTCATGATTCAGATAGAGCATACAAAATGTAAGTTACAATATAAGGTGGGGGAAGCAGAATAATTTAAACAGGAGACTTATTGTAAATAAATGATATCTAGAATAATTTCTAATAATAAGACTACCTGTCACAGAACAGAAGCTAGAAGCAAGCTACAACTAACAAAGTAATTGTACAAGGTTATACAATTAAGTATAAAGAGCTTTTGATCAACATTAGGGAGTAAAGCTTCTGCTTATGATATATTGATCATCCGATTTACATCAAAAAAAGTTAAATTATCATTCACTCCAAATAACTTTATTCAAAATATATTAAAGAAATAAGAAAAGAAAGAACACACACACAAATAGCTTGAGCTCAGGTGATTTTAAAGCACTTAAACCAGCAAAAAAATCTGAGACTTCAATTCAAATAATGAAGATAAAGAAGATATATGCCAGCAGTAACTATATCAGACTATCAAAAGCCCTTTCAATATGAGGGCAGAGATTAAGTTATTTTTAACCATTAACATTTTAAGCTAACTGCTGGGTTTAAATGTTATAATAAATGAGTGGGATGTCAGTTTTTGAGCATGGTAAGCAAAATAAAACAACGGAGAGACAGAGCTACTCCAAAGGACCCCTGACGCGCGTTTCTCAAGAACACTTCCTCAGAAAATTAACCAAATATTAGCTCTCTGGTAATTATTAAAAGTGATACCATATTACTATAGAACAGAGTAAGGAAAACTGAATCCTCACCAAAGAAGGGCAAGGCTGCACTCAGTGAAAAAAAACTGGTTTATTATGAAAAGAGCAGTATATTTTGCCTATACCTCAAATACTGCACAGTATAATATATATACAGTTATGCTAACAGCAATATAATTAAACAAGCCCACATGCTAGCATGTTCCTAGGCCAGCCAATTGGGATAACAAGAGACAAATACCAAGCACTCAAGTGTCAAGAGACACCTTCCGATACCAGTTCATCAGTATTACAGTTCCCAAAGTGATCCGGGCACACAGTGTAACAACACACTCCGGTTTGTGGATGGTAAACGTTCAAAGCAATTTCTGAGCAGCTGCAACGGTGCTACTTCCAAGTATAGTGGCCTCAAGACTGCAACCGTGCACTAACCTCTCGGGTACAGTCCTTATGCTGGGTACTGCAAACAAGCCTCACATTAATTGAGGGACTCTAGGAACAGTGCAACAGAACTTCCCTTGCGCTTGAACGCCACTCAAACATTCATGGGAAGCTTAAACACCATGCAGTCAGCAGTAGCATAGACATCACATCTGATGAAGCCCCATGTCCAGCCCTAAGTGGGAGGTGCAAAATGTGTAATGATGGAATGATGATGTCTATATAGTCAGCCTTGTCCTTCTTTGGTGAGGATTAAATATTTCCTTACTCTTTTCTCTAGTAATATGGTATCATATTCATTTTGGGACTGCTAGCACCTGTTGAAGCGCATCTAATTTAGTACCGTGCACACTCTTTTATTTTTGTATGCAGATAATTTCTAATAGTGTCTCGAATGCCCTCAAAATAGAGGGCATTATAGTTTTATATAAAAATACACTAGAAAAAAAATGGCACTGAAAAGTGCCTTTACATTGCAGTATATGGCAACTGTGTGTTTCCAGTAAATATATATACTGTATATATATATATATATATATATATATATATATATATATAAAAATATATATATATTTTTATGTGTTAATATGTATACACATATTAACACATAAATATATATAAATATATATAAATTCAAATATATTTATGAAGAAGAAATATATACACACATAGCAGAGCTATACAAGATGCTATGTTTAAAGTAGGGGAATACAGCACTCAGAATATTCTTAACTTTGATCTAATATGTAGAAAAAAGGCTGAAACATTGTATCAAACAGAAAGGCTCAAACACAATCGGCCCAATTGATATACAACATATTTATTGCTGAAAACAAAAATAAACAACCAAACTATAGAGGTTATGCAAATGAATCCTACACCTAATATGCCACTGCAGTGGAAGGTCTAGACAAATCTATACCAGTTATAGCACTGGATATTAGACTAAACTCATGTGTACGAGGTAGAAATGCAATGTCAATTTAAATAGAACATCAAAGCAACAATGGGAAACATCATAAATGTGTAAATGAAACGGAAAAGTCCCAAAGTAACAACGTTCCATAAATGTTATCTTGTTAGATGTAAATATCTTCATTCAGTAATTTACAACAAGTGAGCTCATTGATTTACGGTACCGTAATATGTAAAACAGCTGACAAAATCGAGGTAAGAGCGTCCTCCAATGTCAGCATGCTTAAAGCATGAGTAAATTCTAAAATGACTGGCTTCTATCCAGGGGCGGCAATAAGGTGAAAAGTAACATATACAACCTCATTTAGGTTAAGATGGTATCGAGCAGCAAAGTCCGGGTATCTTAGGCACAAACTTGAGGCATACAGATAAGCGGGCCGGGAATTTGTATACATTTTTGGGGGTTTGCACCAGGTCCTGGATCAGCCGGAGTGCGGTCCAGGTAATTTTATAATATTTTCAGACATTGCACCTTGGAGTTTTATTAAGGTGTCTGATATAATTCCCTTTTTCTCCCTATTATAAAATCATAAATATATATATATATATATATATGTGTGTGTGTGTGTTAATATGTGTATATACACATATTAACACATAAATATATACAATATACATAAATATATATATATATATATATATATATATATATATATATATATATATATATATATATATGTTAATATGTGTATATACACATATTAAGTATCAAGAAAAAAAAAGATATATCCATAGTTAGTATAAAGAACTGTTGCATCCAATTCTAGGGACCCACTTCCTTTGCCCCCTGTTACATGCAAAACAACTTTGTCCAGTTGAAAACAAATGCATGAATATGAGCTAAATGATCCTACCGTTGAACCAGTGAGCTTCTTGCTGGCAATTACCCCTGCACTCTCGCAGGATGGGTCTCAGCATTCACTGTTGCTCCATTACACAGAGAGCCCAAACAACGCCAGACACCGTCTCTCACCTACTGGCCGATCGCAGCCCTCCGCTCGTCCCTCGACTATGACGTGGTTACTGGTCGGTTGATCCGAAGACTTTTCTTCAAAGCTCATTGGGTAACAGGGTAAAAGCAAGGGGTGGTCACAGCACCACTCACCACTCAACGAAGCAGGAAACTGGTAGAGCAAAGTGAAAAAACAAGGAAAGTCCAGCTCTGATAAAGTACAGCAAAGAGATGAGAGCGTAGCTGCTGGGCTCTCTTCTCTCTTTGCTTTACTTACTATTTTTAATGGATTGAATAAAGATTTTTTATTTTATCATCGGAGCTGGACTTTCCTTCGGCTAGATTTAGAGTTCTGCGGCCAAAGGGGTGCGTTAGCTACGCATGCTTTTTTTCCCCCGCACCATTTAAATACCGCTGGTATTTAGAGTTCACAGAATGGCTGCGTTAGGCTCCAAAAAAGGAGCGTAGAGCATATTTACCGCCACTGCAACTCTAAATACCAGCGTTGCTTACGGACGCGGCCAGCTTCAAAAATGTGCCTGTGCACGATTCCCCCATAGAAAACAATGGGGCAGTTTGAGCTGAAAAAAAACCTAACACCTGCATAAAAGCAGCGTTCAGCTCCTAACGCAGCTACATTGTTTTCTATGGGGAAACACTTCCTACGTCTGCACCTAACACTCTAACATGTACCCCGAGTCTAAACACCCCTAACCTTACACTTATTAACCCCTAATATGCCGCCCCCGCTATCGCTGACCCCTGCATATTATTTTTAACCCCTAATCTGCCGCTCCGTATACCGCCGCAACTCACATTATAGTTATGTACCCCTAATCTGCTGCCCCTAACACCGCCGACCCCTATATTATATTTATTAACCCCTAATCTGCCCCCACCAACATCGCCGCCAGCTACCTACAATAATTAACCCCTAATCTGCCGATCAGATCTCGCCGCTAGTCTAATAAATGGATTAACCCCTAAAGCTAAGTCTAACCCTAACACCCCCCTAAGTTAAATATAATTTAAATCTAACTAAATAAATTAACTATTATTAAATAAATTATTCCTATTTAAAGCTAAATACTTACCTGTAAAATAAACCCTAATATAGCTACAATATAAATAATAATTATATTGTAGCTATTTTAGGATGAATATTTATTTTACAGGCAACTTTGTAATTAATTTAAACAGGTACAAAAGCTATTAAATAGTTAATAACTATTTAATAGCTAAAATAGTTAAAATACTTACAACATTACCTGTAAAATAAATCCTAACCTAAGTTACAATTAAACCTAACACTACACTATCAATAAATTAATTAAATAAAATACCTACAAATAACTACAATGAAATAAACTAACTAAAGTACAAAAAATAAAAAAGAACTAAGTTACAAAAAATAAAAAAATATTTACAAACATTAGAAAAATATTACAACAATTTTAAACTAATTACACCTACTCTAAGCCCCCTAATAAAATAACAAAGACCCCCAAAATAAAAAAATGCCCTACCCTATTCTAAAATTAAAATAGAAAAGCTCTTTTACCTTACCAGCCCTGAAAAGGGCCCTTTGCGGGGCATGCCCCAAAGAATTCAGCTCTTTTGCCTGTAAAAAAAAAACATACAATACCACCCCAACATTACAACCCACCACCCACATACCCCTAATCTAACCCAAACCCCCCTTAAATAAACCTACCACTAAGCCCCTGAAGATCTCCCTACCTTGTCTTCACCTCACCGGGTTCAGCGATCGGTCCAGAAGAGGGTCCGAAGTCTTGATCGAAGCGGCGGCTGAAGAACTCCATCATCGGGCTGAAGTCGGAAGTCCATCATCGGGATGAAGTCTTCTATCAAGCCGCATCTTCAATCTTCTTTCTTCCGGAGCTGAGCCATCTTCTTCCCAGCCGACGTGGATCCAACCTCTTCAAGCGACGCCTACTCGACGAATGACGGTTCCTTTAAAAGGACGTCATCCAAGATGGTGTCCCTCGAATTCCGATTGGCTGATAGGATTCTATCAGCCAATCGGAATTAAGGTAGGAATATTCTGATTGGCTGATAGAATCAGCCAATCAGATTCAAGTTCAATCCGATTGGCTGATCCAATCAGCCAATCAGATTGAGCTCGCATTCTATTGGCTGATAGGAACAGCCAATAGAATGCAAGCTCAATATGATTGGCTGATCCAATCAGCCAATCGGATTGAACTTGAATCTTATTGGCTGATTCCATCAGCCAATCAGAATTTTCCTACCTTAATTCCGATTGGCTGATAGAATCCTATCAGCCAATCGGAATTCGAGGGACGCCATCTTGGATGACTTCCCTTAAAGGAACCTTCATTCTTCAGTTGGACATCGGAAGAAGAGGATAGATCCGCGCTGGAGGTCTTCAGGATGGAGCCAATCACCGGATGAAGATAGAAGATGCCGCTTGGATCAAGATGGTTTCCGGTCCGGATCTCCTCTTCTTCCCGGATAGGATGAAGACTTTGGAGCCTCTTCTGGACCTCTTCAGCCGACGCTTGATAGAAGACTTCAGCCGGATTATGGATCGCCAGCCCCTGCTTGGGCTTGGATGAAGACTTCGGAGCCAGGACGGATCGGTGTGATACCCGGTGTGGTGAAGACAAGGTAGGATGATCTTCAGGGGGGTAGTGTTAGGTTTATTTAAGGGGGGTTTGGGTTAGATTAGGGGTATGTGGGTGGTGGGTTTTAATGTTGGGGGGGTTGTATTTTTCTTTTATAGGCAAAAGAGCTGAATTCTTTGGGGCATGCCCCACAAAGGGCCCTTTTAAGGGCTGGTAAGGTAAAAGAGCTTTGAACTTTTTTAATTTAGAATAGGGTAGGGCATTTTTTTTATTTTGGGGGGCTTTGTTATTTTATTAGGGGGTTTAGAGTAGCTGTAATTAGTTTAAAATTGTTGTAATATTTTTCTAATGTTTGTAAATATTTTTTTATTTTTTGTAACAGTTCTTTTTTATTTTTTGTACTTTAATTAGTTTATTTAAATGTATTTATTTGTAGGTATTGTATTTAATTTATTTATTGATAGTGTAGTGTTAGGTTTAATTGTAGGTAATTGTAGGTATTTAATTTTATTTATTTATTGATAGTGTAGTGTTAGGTTTAATTGTAACTTAGGTTAGGATTTATTTTACAGGTAATTTTGTAATTATTTTAACTAGGTAACTATTAAATAGTTATTAACTATTTAATAGCTATTGTACCTGGTTAAAATAATTACAAAGTTACCTGTAAAATAAATATAAATCCTAAAATAGCTACAATATAATTATAATTTATATTGTAGCTATATTAGGGTTTATTTTACAGGTAAGTATTTAGCTTTAAATAGGAATAATTTATTTAATAATAGTTAATTTATTTAGTTAGATTTAAATTATATTTAAGTTAGGGGGTGTTAGGGTTAGGGTTAGACTTAGCTTTGGGGTTAATACATTTATTATAGTAGCGGTGAGCTCCAGTTGGCAGATTAGGGGTTAATGCTTGAAGTTAGGTGTCGGCGATGTTAGGGAGGGCAGATTAGGTGTTAATACTATTTATTATAGGGTTATTGAGGCGGGAGTGAGGCGGATTAGGGGTTAATAACTTTATTATAATAGCGGCGCGGTCCGGTCGTCAGATTAGGGGTTAATAAGTGTAGGCAGGTGGAGGTGACGTTGAGGGGGGCAGATTAGGGGTTAATAAATATAATATAGGGGTCGGCGGTGTTAGGGGCAGCAGATTAGGGGTTCATAGGGATAACGTAGGTGGCAGCGGCGTGCGGTCAGCAGATTAGGGGTTAATAAGTGTAGGTAGGTGGCGGCGACGTTGGGGGTGGCAGATTAGGGGTTAATAAATATAATATAGGGGTCGGCGGTGTTAGGGGCAGCAGATTAGGGGTTCATAGGGATAACGTAGGTGGCAGCGTTGTGCGGTCGGCAGATTAGGGGTTAAAAAAATTAATTAGAGTGGGGGCGATGTGGGGGGGGCCTCGGTTTAGGGGTACATAGGTAGTTTATGGGTGTTAGTGTACTTTAGAGCACAGTAGTTAAGAGCCTTATAAACCGGCGTTAGCCCAGAAATCTCTTAACAACTGACTTTTTTCTGCGGCTGGAGTTTTGTCGTTAGATTTCTAACGCTCACTTCAGCCAATACTCTAAATACCGGCATTAGAAAGATCCCATTGAAAAGATAGGATACGCAAATGGCGTAGGGGGATCTGCTGTATGGAAAAGTCGCGGCTGCAAAGTGAGCGTTAGACCCTTTCCTGACTGACTCCAAATACCAGAGGGCGGTAAAAACCAGCGTTAGGATCCTCTAACTCTGGTTTTGACGGCTACCGCCCAACTCTAAATCTAGCCACTTGTTTTTTCACTATTTCACTATACACATATTAACAAATAAATATATATGTATTTAAGCATATACATATATATTTAAAAATGCTGCAATCGGTGCGCAACTTACCCCTTTGATGCACTTAGTTTCTGTGCCGGCATCAGAAAGAAGCTTCCATTGGAGCCTATGGAAGCGAAATCTCATGAGCGCAATGCTTCCTACCAATGCAAACGTGAGGTCACTTTCACATTGCGATTAACTTGTAATACCAGCGCACATTAGCGTGTGCTGGTATTACAAAGTGGAGCGCTAATATCACTTGTGTGTAAGTGATATTTAGCAGTCTACTTGTAATCTAGCCCAATGACATAATGACATAAATATAACCCTTATTAATTTTTTTTCTATAAGACTCAACACTCTGTTTATCATAATTATTTTAATAAATATTTTATGATGTTGTGTTATAACCAAAGCTACCAGTAAATTATCTTTCTAGACAGTAATTTGCAAGACATCTCTTTTCATATTTATATTTTATCATTTTAATAAATGACACACTAAGCATGTCTATGTTTTAAATAGATGTCTAGTTAATAGCTTGCTGCTTTTATAGATTTCATCATTGCAAATAATGCTTTAATATACTCCTGAAATATTTATATTAAAAATTAAGACAGTGCTCCACCTTAGTATTGATTTCAGTCTTATTGACCCCCTAATTAGGGACTACGTTATTCCAAATAATATGCAGACACTATCTCTTGGGGTAAAAAAGGCTGCAACTTGTTTTATTATTAACATATAAACAAACAGATAAATATCCCCCATAATAGAAATAACTCTAACAACCCATGGGGCTTGCCAAATGACCCATTGTCCTCCGTTCCAAGGATCCCCTCTGGAACTGTTCAAAACCTCTCCTGCATACCAGGAGGTACCCCAGCAGAACTCCACAAGCCACCAAAGGCAAGCCCCCCGTCACGCTGCGACAAGTATATTACATCTCCACAACCAAAATCCAAGGGAAGGAGAGAGGGAGCTTCTTCTCACCGTCAGGTCCAGATAGAAGATGAGCCTACTTCCTGCTCACTATCCTTTTAAAAACTATCCTAGGAGCCCGCACCCCAACCTCTCTATCACTCACCTACTCTCACTTTGCCCTGCTCTGGGGTCAAATGCCCTTTCAAAATAGGCATTTCTCCAGGGCTGGCATTCTCTGACTAATATTTTTACATTAATTCTATTAAAAAAAGTAATATTTTCACCTTCAATTTTGGGCAATATACAGAGTTGTCGAAATGGAACTGGTATTAATACATAATAGTGACAGCTGTTTTTGTAATACTTTTTCAATATTTACATCCATATTCAAATCCCTAAGTTATGTTTTAGTAAAAACAGAGCTTTGGTTATGAAGATTACCATATGGTAAGGATCTTATGACTCCTGTCACAATACAGTACTGATATTTTTATCCTATAGAATGTTTGTTGTTTTAAAATATAGATAATCTCTTAATTACCCACTCCCCAGTTTTGCATAACCAACACAGTTATAATAATACACATTTTACCTCTGTAATTACCTTGTATCTAATCAGGGCCGTCTTTAATATTGACTGGACCCTGGGCAAACATTTTCTTGGGGGCCCCCCCATGCAATTTCGATTTCTACCCCAACACATCCCAAAAATCAACTAAATCAATTTAATTTATATTTTTCTATTTTTAATTAATGAATTATTAGCCCAGCAGTAGATCATCCACTGCTGGGCTAATCATTTAAAAAAAAAAATTGCAATATGTGAAACTGGACTTAAGCAGTACTAATAAGTATAAATTCTTCCACTGTGGATTAATTTAATATGCTTTTGAATGTGATTCTGGTGTGAGGTTAGCTGGTTTAAGAGATTTAGGGCAGCCAATAGGAGCAAAACAAGGTAAAGACTGAGGAGGAAGCATGGAGGTGCAGACAAATATAAGTTTACTGACTGGAACAGCAGAACTACTATGGGAAGATGTAAAAACTGAGACAGAGAGAAAAAAAAAACTATAAAAATAAACCTTAACTTAATGTGTGAAGTATCAGCATGACATGATCAGCCACAGCAACACATGTCACTTCTCTGCTAGGAACAAGTTCTGATGCAGTGACCTTTTCTAATGCAGTGGGATTGGCTGGATGCTGAGTTTAGGGCTTAGCATTCAGTGCTGCAGAGTGCACATCTAAAACAGCACATGGCACTAGCTTGGCATGTCACATGACACCGGCACATTCTGGCACAGTTACTCACAAATAAATATAAGCAGAGAACTTTTGACTGTGACAGTATTAGGACTGACTGTGTGCCCCCCACCATGTCACATGACATCAGCAGCCTGGCATGAACTAAAAAAAAAAAATATATTTTTTTTGTTTAGGAATCTTGGGCCCCTCAACAAAGACTGGGCCCTGGGCAGCTGCCCCTTTTGCCCTGTTTTAAAGATATCCCTGTATCTAATCCTTTGCAGACTGCCCCCTTATTTCAGTTTTTGACAGACTTGCATTTTAGGCAATCAGTGTTTACTCCTCAGTAAATTCACATGCATGAGCTAATGCCCTCTAGTGGTAAAAAAACTGTCAAAATGTATTTAGATTAGAGGTGGCCTTCAAGGTTTAAGAAATTAGCATATAAGCCTATATGTTTTCAATTAAGAATACCAATAGAACAAAGCAAAATGAATGATAAATGTAAATTGGAAAATTGTTTAAAATGACATGCCCTATGTGAATCATTAATTTTCTTTTTACTTCAATATAATTTATACATACATTAGGTTAACATTTATGACAATTTTGTAGTCTTTTCAAATACCTTAATAGAAGAAAGTTGCACCTAACCAATGAGAGAACACTGTACAGTTCAGTGGCAATTTTTTTTACACCAACTACACATACATATACATATACAACAACTGTATTCATTTATAAAAAACATATTACACTTTATTATTATTATTATTATTATTATTATTATTATTATTATTATTATTATTTGTGGTAGGATGAAGAGTTGGAGTGAATGAGGAGGCAGATGGATTGAGAGGGCTAGAGGGTGAGATAGAGGGTGTACAAGGGAAGACACAGACACAAAAAGAGATATTAACAGTAAGAGAATAGAACAGTAAGAGATAGCAGCAGGGACACAGAGAAGAGGTAGTAAGAGGGAGAAAGCAGAAGGAGAAATAGTGGCAGGGAGATAGAAAAGGGGAGTGGGAGGGAGAGAAAAATAGAAAGTATAAAATGGAGTGAAAGGAACAGTATGTTAAATGATAGAAGGAGCACTGAAAAGAGTGGGATGGTCAATATTGTTAAAATCAAAGGATAGTAATGTTTTCAACATGGAGTCTCATAAACAGAAAGATGATATCACAGAAGCATTTCATACTACCAACATTAGCATACAAACACATGAGTAGGGCAGTAAGGAAGCTAACAGATGAGATGGACCATGTAGTAGTTAATTAATTTGCTCAAATGTATATCTGAGTATGCTGAAAATATTATTTTTGTTGCAGCCTTCTCAGAACATGCACCTGTATTGTGGCGTTCAACTAACGATCAACAGTATGAGCTCCTATTCACTGTTGAAAAATAAAAATACAAGGGTTAGTTGTTAGATTCCTAACTTTGAACAAACAATTTAGTTATATTTCACTTTATGTGTAACAACATTGTTGTACATTTCATTGTCTTGGGGATTTCAGATTGAGATCCTGGGGACCCCTGCACTGCAGACATGGAAAGAAGACTGCAGTCTCCTCCTTGCAGGCCCTGTTATATCACCACAGTTGAATGAGGTGATTTCTTAAGGATGTGGGGCTACCTGCAGGTAGTTGAAGACTGTAAGCCAGGGAGTTCAGAGGGAGGGCTTTTCAAGCCTGTATGTCAGCCTCCATGTTACTTATAAGTAACCCCTTGATTGAAAGAGGAGAGTTTGCCCTATCAAATAAGGTTTACATGTCCCTGCAAGTTTATGGCAATCATTGAAAAATCATGGCTATTAACTGCAGCAGTGTTTAAAATGCTGTTTAGCTAAGCGGGAAGAGCTAGAGGGACATTTAAAAATGTTGATCACTGGTCCCACTAGAAGCAAAGTAACTTCTAATAGTGGGGAGAGGAGGCTACTAAAGGACTTCTTCCACTCCCTATGATTTAAATGAGGGATCAAATCCTCTCTAATTTTTCTACCTCAAGCTCACGTCCTTGTCATTAGTAGGGAATTTTTATGCCAATCACCTACCTAATATGCACCTAGATTACAAGTAGAGGGTGCGAAACGTAAGCAACAAAAGTTGCATTATTTCACCCTCCATAGCGCTGTCATTACAAGTTTTTAAAAAGCCGCATTGTGCGTGCTATATGGTAGCGATGAGCTCCATACCCCACAAAATCCAAAGGCTGCTTTGATATGCTTGTGCACGCTTTTCCTATAGACATCAATGTGGAGAGAGTGTTAGAGAAAAAACTAACACCTGAAGAGCCGAATGGTGATCGCCGTAATGCAACCCCATTGATGTCTATGGGGGAAAAAAAGTTAAGTTTAAACCTAACACCGTAACATAAACCCCAAGTCTAAACACCCCTAATCTGCTGCCCCTGACATCGCCAACACCTAAATACAGTTATTAACCCCTAATCTGCCGCTCCCGACATCGCCCCCACTAGTAAAATTTATTAACCCCTTAAATAAATAAGCCCTATAATATAATAATAAAGCTATTAACCCCTATTCCGCCGCTCCCTGACAACGCCACCACTAAATAAAGTTATTAACCTCTAAACCTCTGGATTCCCACATTAAACTAGTAACCCCTAAACCTAACATCCCCCTAACTTTAAAATAAAATTACAGTATCCCTATCTTAAAACAAATAAAAACTTACCTGTGAAATAAAAAAAAAAACTAAATTTAAACTATAAATTAACCTAACTATTATACTAAAATTAAAATAACTACCAATTTAACTAAATTACACATTAAAAAAACTAACTACTAAAAAAATGTAAATCTAAAATTACAAAAAATAAAAAATACTAAATTACAAAAAATAACTAACACTAAATTACAAAAAATACCAAACACAAAGTTATGGGAAAAAAAAAAAATCCAAAATAAAAACAATTACACCTAATCTAATAGCCTTACAAAAATAAAAAGCCAACCCCCCCACACAAAATAAAAAAAATATCTAGCCTACAATAAACTACCAATAGCCCTTAAAAGGGCCTTTTGTAGGGCATTGCCTTTTACCTGAAAAAAATACAAAGACCACCTCAACAGTAAAACCCACCAAAATAAAAAACCTAACTCTAACAAAAACCTAAGCTACCCATTGCCCTGAAAAGGGCATTTGTATGGTCATTGCCCTAAAGGCTGTTTAGCTCTTTTGCATTGCCCTTAAAAGGGCATTTAACTCTTTTAAAATAGCCCAAACACTAATCTAAAAAAAAACACCCCAGAAAAGTAAAAAAAAATCTAGCACGACGATATACTTACAGTTCCTAAAGTCCCGACATCCAGGCAGCGAGAAATCTTCATCCAGGTGGTGAGGTCTCAAATCAGCTAATAGAATGAGAGCTACTAAAATTTTATTGGGTATTCAAATCAGCCAATCAAGACCTGAAGAAGCAGAGTGGGTTATTGCATCTCTCCAGTGTAATCAGGTATGTATTTTTAACTATTTAAAGGAAACAAAGGAATACTTCTGAATTTTAAATAGATCTCTCTCCTTCCATCTCTCTCTCTCTCACCATCTCTCTCTTTCTCCACTCTATTACACGTATTAGTATAATCTGAAAACAGACATACTTTCCCCTCTAGCCCTTTGCTAATATCTCTGATAAATATGTTAAACAAAACAGGCCCCAGAACTGACCCCTGAGAAACACCACTAGTAGCAGTCCCCTCTGCTGAATGTACTCCATTTACACTTTTCTATCCTTTATATAAAATATTTACAAATATTATTAATAAAAATAAATAATTATTCTAAAAGTTCTTAAAAAGTATATTAACTAATATTTAGGTATATTTTCTAAGAATTATTAATAATAAAAAATAATATATTTTTAATAGTGTATATAAAATATATTCATTATGCACCATAATTTGATTCCTGTTGATTAATATTTTGTAAAATATATATCTACTAATATATTTCTATGTGAATATATACAGGAATATATACAGTATATATATATATATATATATATATATATATATATATTATTATTATTATTATTATTATTATTATACTTTATTTATGAAGCGCCAACATATTCCGCAGCACTGTCCATGGATACAATTCATTTAAATAAAACAATATAAGACTTATAAGAGACAGGACAAAATTTACAAACACATACAGGAGGAATTGAGGGCCCTATTCCTGTGGGAATTTACAATCTAGAAGGGTAGGAGGTTGAGAAACAGGAGGTCAGGACTGCAAGATTGAGACAGATGTTAATACAGAGTTAGATGAGGGAAATGTTAGGTAAGTGAAATTAATTTATTATTGAGTTGGGTGGTAGGCTTCCCTGAGCAGAATAGTCTTCAGGGAACATTTAAAGGAAGAAAGATTAGGGCAAAGTGTGACAGCACGAGGGAGAGTGTTCCAGAGGGTAGGTGCTGCACGGCAGAAGTCGGAGTAGAGCTTGAGGGGGGGATAAGAAGGAGGTCAATCTTGGACATGTAAATATTAAGTTGATGAGAGGCCTTCCAGGAAGAAATACCAGATAAGCAGTCACTGACATGAGAAAGGACAGAGGGAGAGAGAGCAGGGGTGGAGAGGTAGATCTGGGTATCATCAGAATAGAGATGATATTTGAAGTCAGAACTGTTGATAAGTTTACCCAGCGCAGAAGTATAGATAGAGAAAAGGACCCAGAACAGATCCTTGAGGTACTCAAACAGACAGAGGCATAGGAGAGGAGGAGTTGCCAGCAAATGCCACAGAAAAAGATCTGTGAGAAAGATAGGAGTAAATCCAGATTGCAGGGGGTCAAGCAAAGAGTTGGTGGACAGGAAGGGGGTTAGGCAATTGTAAACTAGTTTTTCAAGGAGGTTTTGATGTAAGTGGAAGCAGTTATATGGGATGGTAGTATTCAGGAGAATTAGGTCGAGGGAGTATTTTTTGAGTATGGGAGTGACTTTTGCGTGTTTGAAAGAAGATGGGAATGAACCGGTAGAGAGATAGGTCGAAGATGTGAGTAAGAACAGGAGTGAGGGTGGAAGACAAAGAGGGTATTAGATGTGAAGGGATAGGGTCGATCGGCAGGTAGTGGGGCATGAGGAAGAAAGTAAGGAAGAAACTTCATTCTCAGTGACTGGATGGAAGATGCAGAGGGTGACAGAGGGAGTATCTGGGCCTGCTGTTGGAATATTGCAGTTTGGTGTTGGGATGGTGCTTTGGATAGTGCAATCTGTGCAATATATCTGAATTTATATCTGTATTTATTCACATCGATATATAGTAATAGATATATATTTTACAAAATATTAATCATAAAACATTTTAATGTAAAATATTTATGGTATATACACAGTAAAAACACATTATATAATCTCTCTCGATATATATATATATATATATATATATATATATATATATATATATATATATATATATATAGTAGAATGCAGAGGGGAACCAGCACACACTTTTAACAGTCAACGTCCGGGGTGCTCGTCAATATAACATAAATAGTACACAGGCATTGGGAAGGCACTCACCGTAATAAAAATATAACTCTTTATTTCATTGTTAACGTTTTCGGGGTCAACCAACAGTTGGTCTGAGGAAGGGGGTGACCACGAAAATGTTAACAATGAAACAAAGAGTTATATTTTTATTACGGTGAGTGCCTTCCCATTGCCTGTGTACTATATATATATATATATACTGTATATATATATATATATATATATATATATATATATACTGTATATATATATATATATATATATATATATATATATATATATATACAGTATCCCACAAAAGTGACTACACCCCTCACATTTTTGTAAATATTTTATTATATCTTTTCATGTGACAAAACTGAAGAAATGACACTTTGCTACAACATAAAGAAGTGAGCGTACAGCCTGTATAACTGTAAATTTGCTGTCCCCTCAAAATAACTCAACACACAGCCATTAATGTCTAAACCTTAATATCCAAATTGGGCCCGAAGTGTCAATATTTTATGTGGCATTATTTTCTAGCACTGCCTTAACCCTCTTGGGCATGGAGTCCACCAGAGCTTCATAGGTTGCCACTAGAGTCCTCTTCCACTCCATAATGACATCACAGAGCTAGTGGATGTTAGAGACCTTGCGCTCCCCACCTTCTGTTTGAGGATGCCCCACAGATGCTCAATAGGGTTTAGGTCTGGAGACATGCACAAAAGAGAGGGGAAGAGCACAAACGAGAGGGGGAGAGAGCACAAAAGAGAGGGGGAGAGAGTAAAAAAGAGAGGGCGAGAGAGCACAAAAGAGAGGGGGAGAGAGCACAAAAGAGAGGGAGAGAGAGCACAAAAGAGAGGGGTAGAGTGCGCAAAAGAGAGGGAGAGAGACAGCAAAATAGAGGATTGAGAGCAAATGAGAGGAGAGAGAGAGCAAATGAGAGGTGAGAGAGAGCAAATGAGAGGAGAGAGAGCAAACGAGAGGGGGGAAGAGAGAGAGCAAAAGAGGGAGAGAGAGCAAAAGAGAGGGGGAGAGAGAGAGCAAAAGAGAGGGGGGAGAGAGAGAGCAAAAGAGAGGGGGAGAGAGAGAGCAAAAGAGAGGGGAGAAAGAGAGAGCAAAATAGAGGGGAGATAGAGAGAGAGTAAGGGGTGGGACCGCTTTACTGCAAAAAATGGCCCGTGTACACGGTTTTTATTACTAGTATGTAATATTCTGCTTATGCCTTATGTAGTTAAAACCTATAGAGAACTGTATGAGAAGATAAGATAACCACGGATATTACAAATGGTAACATGAACACTAGTGGACAATGAAGATTTTTCCAATCTTATCATCAGTTTACTTCAACTTTTAGTTTTAACCTCTATACATACAGGGAGTGCAGAATTATTAGGCAAATGAGTATTTTGACCACATCATCCTCTTTATGCATGTTGTCTTACTCCAAGCTGTATAGGCTCGAAAGCCTACTACCAATTAAGCATATTAGGTGATGTGCATCTCTGTAATGAGAAGGGGTGTGGTCTAATGACATCAACAACCTATATCAGGTGTGCATAATTATTAGGCAACTTCCTTTCCTTTGGCAAAATGGGTCAAAAGAAGGACTTGACAGGCTCAGAAAAGTAAAAAATAGTGAGATATCTTGCAGAAGGATGCAGCACTCTTAAAATTGCAAAGCTTCTGAAGCGTGATCATCGAACAATCAAGCGTTTCATTCAAAATAGTCAACAGGGTCGCAAGAAGCGTGTGGAAAAACCAAGGCGCAAAATAACTGCCCATGAACTGAGAAAAGTCAAGCGTGCAGCTGCCAAGATGCCAGTTGCCACCAGTTTGGCCATATTTCAGAGGTGCAACATCACTGCCCAAAAGCACAAGGTGTGCAATACTCAGAGACATGGCCAAGGTAAGAAAGGTTGAAAGACGACCACCACTGAACAAGACACACAAGCTGAAACATCAAGACTGGGCCAAGAAATATGTCAAGACTGATTTTTCTAAGGTTTTATGGACTGATGAAATGAGAGTGAGTCTTGATGGGCCAGATGGATGGGCCCGTGGCTGGATTGGTAAAGGGCAGAGAGCTCTAGTCCGACTCAGACGCCAGCAAGGTGGAGGTGGAGTACTGGTTTGGGCTGGTATCATCAAAGATGAGCTTGTGGGGCCTTTTCGGGTTGAGGATGGAGTCAAGCTCAACTCCCAGTCCTACTGCCAGTTTCTGGAAGACACCTTCTTCAAGCAGTGGTACAGGAAGAAGTCTGCATCCTTCAAGAAAAACATGATTTTCATGCAGGACAATGCTCCATCACACGCGTCCAAGTACTCCACAGCGTGGCTGGCAAGAAAGGGTATAAAAGAAGAAAATCTAATGACATGGCCTCCTTGTTCACCTGATCTGAACCCCATTGAGAACCTGTGGTCCATCATCAAATGTGAGATTTACAAGGAGGGAAAACAGTACACCTCTCTGAACAGTGTCTGGGAGGCTGTGGTTGCTGCTGCACGCAATGTTGATGGTGAACAGATCAAAACACTGACAGAATCCATGGATGGCAAGCTTTTGAGTGTCCTTGCAAAGAAAGGTGGCTATATTGGTCACTGATTTGTTTTTGTTTTGTTTTTGAATTTCAGAAATGTATATTTGTGAATGTTGAGATGTTTTATTGGTTTCACTGGTAAAAAATAAATAATTGAAATGGGTATATATTTGTTTTTTGTTAAGTTCCATAATAACTATGCACAGTAATAGTCACCTGCACACACAGATATCCCCCTAAAATAGCTATAACTAAAAATAAACTAAAAACTACTTCCAAAACTATTCAGCTTTGATATTAATGAGTTTTTTGGGTTCATTGAGAACATGGTTGTTGTTCAATAATAAAATTAATCCTCAAAAATACAACTTGCCTAATAATTCTGCACTCCCTGTATAAACAAAGTAATGTATCTAGTGTATTGCAAAACTATTGATCAATCTATGTGGAATTAAAATCCTGCATCCTACAACTATTCAGTATGACAAAGCAGTCTAATATGGCTTTAGCCAATGAAAATCTTTTTATGACATAATTTGTGGAGTTACATATCTGACCAATGTGTTGAGATTTATTTTTTTCACAAAATATTTTTTAATATTCTCTAGTGACCAAAAAGCAAAAACTAGAGTAGTTTAAAGAGAAACTAAACTGATAATATATTATGTTTTAAACTGAAGTTTAATGTATAACAAATATATAATATTTCTTGATTTACTCATTTTGATTGCCAAAACATCACTGTTGTCCAAACCTGCAGACATAAACTCAATTATTTGTATGTGCAGCTACCATCCTCTATCTTTATAAATTGATTTTATAAATCACAGTTTATTAGAATTATACACAATTTCTGCACATAAATAGGGGCCTTTACAACATATATGAGTGAAAAACAATTTTCGATGTACAATTATTACATAATATTATACTTTATTTAACTAATATTATACTTTATTTGATTGCTCTTGAAAGCTGTTGTTGCTCACCATTGCATATGCAACATATGATTATCTGTGTAAGATTGTGCCCAGTCTTAGATTGTTTTGGAAAAATACTTCATTTTTCCATGCTTTACTTTGTGCCTACTGATACTTATGTTTAGTTTATTACTTGATGACTGTTATTTCTCCTGTAGGTTCAGTTTTTTTCCTGTTATATTCCTACAGATTATAATCAGCAAATGTTTCCATATGACGTGGTTCTTTAACATTGCCTTTGGTAATATAGTTAATGACTATCTATTAACATTGTAATTGTTGTACAAGTGTTATTCCTTGCAAGGTACCTATTTTATATTTGGGGTACCTTGCATTCCTATTGGCTGGAATATTTAAATCAGCCAATAGGTTGAGAGCTGCTTAAATCCTATTGGCTGTTCAAATCAGCCAATAGGATTTAAGCAGCTCTCATCCTTTTGGCTGATTTCAATATGGAAATGAGCCCTTAGATTGCACTTGAGGGAACGTATTTACTGCAAATTGCAATATGTGTGCAAGTTAGCACGGGTGCCATATTACTTATAGCGAACCACACTCACAATAGCATGCCACTTTAATTTTTTGCCTGTTAAATAAAAAATAATAAATACATCAATAGAAAGACTAGAAGCCCATGTGATAAAATTCAGCATACTTTTCAGCTTATTTATAGTTCTCTTTTATTTCTCCATCAGAAAATATTAAACTTTATTTTGATTTGTACATAACATGTGAGAAAACATCACCTTAAGCATAGTTTATTTAAGTGTTGACTGTTGTTACTACTGGTTTACAGCAAGATATTTACTTTTTACTGTGATATTCATGGCGATTATAAAAGGCAAATTATTCCCTAACACATTAATATTCCCTTTGATTATATGTAAATGTACACATGGTGAAAGGAGTAATTAAAGGGACAGAAAAATCCAAAAATGTAATTCATGATTCGGAAAGAACATACAACTTTAATCGACTTTTAAATTTACTTATATAAAAAAAAAATTGCTTCATTCTCTTGTTATCATTTGCTGAAGGAACAACATTGCACTACTGGCAGCTAGATGAATACATCTAGTTAGCCAATTACGAATGTATGCAGGCACCAATCACCAGCATCCACTAGTGACGGATATGTGCATATACATTTTCAACAATGGATACCAAGAGAACAAAGCACATTTGAAAATAAAAAAAAATCAAAACTGTGTTAAATTTGCATGCGCTATCTAATTCTTGTAAGTATAATTTTGGCTTTTCTATCCCTTTAACTGTAGTAATACACATGTGATATCCTATACTATAAAAGGTGTTTGTCCGAAGCTGTCATGCACAGTAGAGACTGTGCGTGAGGACAAACACACCTGGCCTTCCAACTGACTTCCTCCTGACATCTGCATCCCGTGTGGTGGAGTGGGCATGGCCGTCCGGGTGCAACAGGGGCGTGGCTGGGGTGTGACCGGGCGTGGCGTGGGCGGGGCCGGTGGGGCCAGATGCGGCCAGATGCCAACTGCAGTCAGTGAGACTGAGAGCTCTCATAAGGGGGATAGAGAGAGCAGCAGAAGAGGGGGATAAAGAGAGGGAGATAGACAGCAAAAGAGAGGGGGAGAGAGCACAAAAGAGGGGGGAGAGAGCACAAAAGAGAGGGGGAGAGCACAAAAGAGAGGGAGGAGAGCACAAAAGAGAGGGGGGGAGAGCACAAAAGAGAGGGGAGAGAGCACACAAGAGAGGGGGGAGAGCACAAAAGAGAGGGGGGGAGCACAAAAGAGAGGGGGAGAGAGCACAAAAGAGAGGGGGAGAGAGCACAAAAGAGAGGGGGAGAGAGCATAAAAGAGAGGGGGGAGAGAGCACAAAAGAGTGGGGGAGAGAGCACAAAAGAGAGGGGGAGAGAGAGCACAGAAGAGAGGGGGGAGAGAGCACAAAAGAGAGGGGGAGAGAGCGCAAAAGAGAGGGGGAGAGTGCGCAAAAGAGATGGAGAGAGACAGCAAAATAGAAGATTGAGAGCAAACGAGAGGAGAGAGAGAGCAAATGAGAGGAGAGAGAGAGCAAATGAGAGGAGAGAGAGCAAACGAGAGGGGGGAAGAGAGAGAGCAAAAGAGGGAGAGAGAGCAAAAGAGAGGGGGAGAGAGAGAGCAAAAGAGAGGGGGGAGAGAGAGAGCAAAAGAGAGGGGGAGAGAGCAAAAGAGAGGGGAGAAAGAGAGAGCAAAATAGAGGGGAGATAGAGAGAGAGCAAGGGGTGAGACCGCTGTACTGCAAAAAATGGCCCGTGTACACGGTTTTTATTACTAGTATGTAATATTCTGCTTATGCCTTATGCAGTTAAAACCTATAGAGAACTGTATGAGAAGATAAGATAACCACGGATATTACAAATGGTAACATGAACACTAGTGGACAATGAAGATTTTTCCAATCTTATCATCAGTTTACTTCAACTTTTAGTTTTAACCTCTATACATATAAACAAAGTAATGTATCTAGTGTATTGCAAAAATATTGATCAATCTATGTGGAATTAAAATCCTGCATCCTACAACTATTCAGTATGACAAAGCAGTCTAATATGGCTTTAGCCAATGAAAATCTTTTTATGACATAATTTGTGGAGTTACATATCTGACCAATGTGTTGAGATTTATTTTTTTCACAAAATATTTTTTAATATTCTCTAGTGACCAAGAAGCAAAAACTAGCGTAGTTTAAAGAGAAACTAAACTGATAATATATTATGTTTTAAACTGAAGTTTAATGTATAACAAATATATAATATTTCTTGATTTACTCATTTTGATTGCCAAAACATCACTGTTGTCCAAACCTGCAGACATAAACTCAATTATTTGTATGTGCAGCTACCATCCTCTATCTTTATAAATTGATTTTATAAATCACAGTTTATTAGAATTATACACAATTTCTGCACATAAATAGGGGCCTTTACAACATATATGAGAGAAAAACAATTTTCGATGTACAATTATTACATATTATACTTTATTTAACTAATATTATACTTTATTTGATTGCTCTTGAAAGCTGTTGTTGCTCACCATTCCATATGCAACATACGATTATCTGTGTAAGATTGTGCCCAGTCTTAGATTGTTTTGGAAAAATACTTCATTTTTCCATGCTTTACTTTGTGCCTACTGATACTTATGTTTAGTTTATTACTTGATGACTGTTATTTCTCCTGTAGGTTCAGTTTTTTTCCTGTTATATTCCTACAGATTATAATCAGCAAATGTTTCCATATGACATGGTTCTTTAACATTGCCTTTGGTAATATAGTTAATGACTATCTATTAACATCTGTAATTGTTGTACATTTGTTATTCCTTGTTACTAGGCATCTGTATATATATATATATATATATATATATATATATATATTCAAGTATATAGTGTATGGGTTGCAATATCAGTCTACTGTGTTATTTACATGTATGGCTTTTTGGTTGACATGGTTGCTTTCCAGTAAGTTAGTATGGCCAAGACTTTCAAGATGTTGTTTTGGGCACTCTGTAATGTTGCTTAGACAATTTTGGATACAAATTTAGTCCAAATGGGTTTAATTTCATGTATGTGTTCTCATATATTTAAGTTTGATCTGAAGAAGGGCACAGGTATTACCTGAAATGCTTATTTAATAAAGCTATGTCTTTATTTTTATCAACCCTGTTACTGCAGAACATCATATTTTATTATCTGTTGTTAATGGCATGCACCCAGGTTGTCATCACCTGATAGTTTGTAAGGTGTTCCTATTTTAATCATTTAAATATGTAATTCAATTATCCTGAGCTTATTTTTTTTCTATGTACTGTGCAGTATACATAACACTTCTTGTCTCTGACCTGACAACGTGTTCTTGAAGAAAATTTAAAGACAAATCTATAAGTATTTTCTATGAACAAATATATGTTTTCTTTATTATTTCGATTGGCAAACATATGCTGCACATCCAAAATGTGTTTTGAATTAAGAATATTATTGTAATTATTATACCAATTTTGCTTCTAGACTAAATAATTCAAGTCATTTGAAAATAATGTTTGTTTCCCAACTTAGGGTTTCATTACGATCAGAGTGCAATTTATCGTTAACTTTGTTAGACGTAAGCTTTGTATGCACGTTGGATAGTACGCATAATACAAGTTGAAAGTAAACAGTTTTCGCTTGCGTGATTACCTGAGGAGCTAAAAAAGCCGAACTTGGAATATCGCGACTGCATTAACGTATTCCTTGAGAGACTTCAATGGAGATCGAAATGTTGGAAATAAACAAACACCCTTACTCACGCGCAAACCTATTCTCAAGTGCACTAACTCAACATAAAATATGAATATTTCCCATTTAAATGTTCTTCACATAGCAGAATATGTTCTATGTATTCTAAAATTACATATTCCTATATATATGATGTTATACGGTACAATATCTATATCTATATACAGTGTATGTGTGTGTGTATATATATATATATATATATATATATATATATATATATATATAATGTAAGAAAGAATAACAAATTATTACAAAAAACACACTACATTATTCAAAACATGGGGCTCCATTTATCAATGGCTGGGCAGACAAGGTTTGCTGTCTTAAACCATGTCTGTCCAGCCTCGGGCGAGCATGCATCAGTATGCTTCCTGCAGTTAACTGCTTTTTAAATGAAGCCCATGGTGTTACATTGCAAAAGGGCAGATATTAATTGGATGTTTATAAGATATTATTAAACCTCAGAAGAAAAACTGTTAAATCTACTAAAATATAGTCTAAAATATAGTCATAATATTTGAGGTTAATAAACAACCAAAGATGATTTTATCCTTGAAATCTTTTAGACTATACATTGAAGATAATTGAAATAAAATATGATTGTTTGTATATGTTAATTAGGATTTTACTAAGAAGATAAATATGTTTTTAATATAAGAACAATTTAGAAAAAAAATTACATTTATATTTGTTTTACAAATGCTGTGAAAGAGGTATTAATTAAAAAGAAAATATTTTGTGTAAATTAACAAATATATGAAGTGAATTTAAAACTTTCGCATGAAGAAGATTTTGAACTTTGAAGTGGCCAACACAAAAGCTCTTCACTTATCAAAAATGGTATGCAGACTTACAAAAAGCAAGACGCATGAATAATACATACAAATGACACAGTAACTATCTTTGAGGGGATTAGTCGACATTAGACCTATCTATGGGGAAATATTGATGAAGGATATATAAATTATGAGTACTTCCCTGGAATGCATGGAATATTTGTAAATTATTTGCACATCAATGGAATGGAACATTGCTCTTTGTATTCCGTAAGAAGGAAATTAATGCACATTGTAAGCCCCATGATTTTGAGAATTCCTACTCTAAGTGCTATATTCATCATGTTTAGATGACAAAAATAAATTAACTTCTGGCAGTACAGTCCTCAAAGCCAACAGGATACAGACCAAATCCTTAGAATATATAGACTGACCTGTTCCACAGAAAATATACTTACTGAAAATTGACAAAACACAGAAAATGTATATTTGCCAACATCCTAGACAATCTAGGCATATCCATATAAGCTCCAAGGCATCCTTGTGCAGGCTATATAAAGCAAGGAGACATGGGTGTGTTAGTCGGTACAATCTCACAATTACTAAATACATAAACATTCCTTGAGGTTATTTGAGTCTTATGGTACTTCTAATCCTGTATAGACCCACCACTCTCTCATTAAAATTACTTAATATCCAAATCTCTCTCACAAGCTTGGCCCATCTCACCTCTGCCTCTCCTTTGTATAGTTTCTGATACATCTCAGTTCCTCTCAGAAGTTTTGCCTGTTTCAAACAAAACCACTGTTTCCCAAAACAAAAAAGTGTCAAGAAACACGTAAAAAATACATTACAAAGTGCACTTAAACTAATATAATATTATCTAATAAGAATTATTTAAAAAATATTGCACAAAACAGTTATAAGGACTCAAAGTTATAGTCTAAGCTGGTAGAAAAAAGGCAGGCAAAGGGCTTTAACATTGAGATACATACATATACAGTATCTCACAAAAGTGAGTACACCCCTCACATTTTTGTAAATATTTTATTATATCTTTTCATGTGACAACACTGAAGAAATTACACTTTGCTACAATGTAAAGTAGTAAGTGTACAGCCAGTATAACAGTGTAAATGTGCTGTCCTCTCAAAATAACAACAAAAGTGAGTACACCCCAAAGTGTAAAATGTTCAAATTGGGCCCAAAGTGTCAATATTTTGTGTGACCACCATTATTTTCCAGTACTGCCTTAACCCTCTTGGGCATAGAGTTCACCAGAGCTTCACAGGTTGCCACTGGAGTCCTCTTCCACTCCTCCATGGCAACATCACGGAGCTGGTGGATGTTAGAGACCTTGCACTCTCCCACATTCCATTTAAGGATGCCCCACAGATGCTCAATAGGATTTAGGTCTGGAGACATGCTTGGCCAGTTCATCACCTTTACCCTCAGCTTCTTTAGAAAGGCAGTGGTCATCTTGGAGTTGTGTTTGGGGTCTTTATCATGTTGGAATACTGCCCTGCAGCCCAGTCCCCTAAGGGAGGGGATCATGCTCTGCTTCAGTATGTTACAGTACATGTTGGCATTCATGGTTCACTCAATAAACTGCAGCTCTCTAGTGCCGACAGCACTCATGCAGGCCCAGACCATAACACTCCCACCACCATGCTTGACTGTAGGCAAGACACACTTGTCTTTGTACTCCTCACCTGGTTGCCACCACACACACTTCACACCATCTGAACCAAATAAATGTATCTTGGTCTCATTGGACCACAGGACATGATTCCAGTAATCCATGTCCTTAGTCTACTTGACTTCAGCAAACTGTTTGCAGGCTTTCTTGTTCATCATCCTTTTCCTTCTGGGAGTTCTTTGCTATGAGGTGCCATGTTGAACTTCCAGTGACCAGTATGAGAGACTGTGAGAGCAATAACACTAAATTTAACACAATGCTCCCCATTCACACCTTAGACCTTATAACACTAACGAGTCACATGACACCGGGGAGGGAAAATAGCTAATTGGCCCAATTTAGGCATTTTCACTTATTTGTGTACTCACTTTTGTTGCAAACGATTAAAACATTAATGACTGTGTGTTGAGTTATTTTGAGGGGGCAGCAAATTTACACTGTTATACAGGCTGTACACTCACTACTTTACATTGTAGCAAAGTGTCATTTCTTCAGTATTGTCACGTGAAATGATATAATAAAATATTTACAAAAATGTGAGGGGTGTACTCACTTTTGTGCGATACTGTAGGCATATATAAGTGCATTGGAAACCATTTGCAGTAGATGAAAACATGAAAAAACATATATATATGCAATATTCATATTTAATAAAGTGTTAAAATGTGTATGCACTGTTAATATTTGCACATAGCAGAATATGTTCTAAGCATATATGTATTTATGAATAAATAGAACATATTATTCTATGTGAAGAACATTGGAATGTAAAATATTCATATTTTGATGTTGGGTTAGCACAATGGAGAATATGCAATCGGTTTTGCATGCGAGTAGGGTGTTAGATTTTTTTTTCTTCAATTACTTCTATGGAGGAATATCTTATTGTACGCACAATATTGTAAATTTGGCTTTTTACACTTGTTAAGTTTGCACGTCAGCAAAAATGTTTGCTTTCAACTTGTAATACGAGCGCAACCCGGAGTGTGCAAAAAGCTAATGAAGTTAACGCTCGAGTGGGATCGTTTAATAACCCTCCACTTGTAATTTGACCCTGAGTGTCCTAAATATCAGAATTGCTTGCAGATATGAAATTAACCCTTTTTGATGAATAATTAAATCGATTGAAATCTACTGATAAATCAGTTATTGTATTTTTATTTATTTTTTTAACATGGGGAAAGTTTTATCTGAACAAGAGCAAAGATTGAATTTGCTGCTTTTGCATATCCTGTATTTCAAATACTGCATGCCACATGAAGTCTTGGTTCTTTTTATACACAGTAACATATATTAAGAATTGCATATTTTGGGTTAGATTACACGTGGCATGCTTACATTAGAGCATGTGCAATATAAGAATATTGCGGGCACTGTAATTTGCGCGCATATTACAAGTTGAAAGTAAACATGTTTGCTTGAGTGCAATCTAAGTCAACGCACATCTTTTTAGCGAATGAAGACCTTGTGTAAAAGGTTAGGGATAAAAAAGTTGCATCAAACACAAAATAAATAGATTAAAATATACAGTTACACTCATAAAAAATGACAAAAATTAGACATAAATATTCATACAAAAATATTTATAAGGGTTGAAAGGTATATGGTATGACTGCAAAAGGCTATAATATATATATGAGTCTAAGTAATAATTCAATAGTATGTAATGTATTTTACTGTGTATTTACTGTAAATATGTAAAATTACAAAGTTCTTCACTTATAGTACTGGTTTTCAAATTTGTCCTCAGGCCTCCCTAACAGGATATCTGACCTAGAGCACAAATTAAATAATCAACTGATTTGTAAACATCCGGCTAGATTACATGTTTTGCGTTATGAGCGGCGCGATACTAGTTATTGTCACCGCTCACTTACCTACAGTGCTGGTATTACAGGTTTACAAAAACCCGGCGTCAGCAGGCAAGAAGTGAGCGTAGAGCAAATTTGAGCTCCATACCGCACTCCAATACCAAGCGCTGCGGTGAGCTGGTTTTACATGCTCATGCACGATTTCCCCATAGACATCATTGGGGAGAGCCGGCTGAAAAAAAGCACCTGCAATAAAGGAGCGTAAAGCTCTGTAACGCAGCCCCATTGATTCCTATGGGGAAAGAAAAACGTATGTTTACACCTAACACTCTAACATAAACCCCGAGTCTAAACACCTCTAATCTGCCGCCCCCAACATTGCCGACACCTACATTACACTTATTAACCCCTAATCTGCCACCCCCGACATCGCTGACATCTATATTATACTTATTAACCCCTAATCTGCCACCCCCGACATCACCGACACCTACATTACACTTATTAACCCCTAATCTGCCACCCCCAATGTTGCCGCCACCTTCCTACACTTATTAACCCCTAATCTGCCACCACCAATGTCACCGCCACCTACATTACAGTTATTAACCCCTAATCTGCGGCCCCTGACATCGCTGCCACCTACCTACACTTATTAACGCCTAATCTGCCACCCCCAATGTCGCCGCCACTATACTAAAGGTATTAACCCCTAAACCTAACCCTAACACCCACTAACTGTAATGTAATTTAAATAAATCTAAATAAAACCTACTATTAATATATATTAATATATATAAATAATTCCTATTTAAAACTAAATACTTACCTGTAAAATAAACCCTAAGCTAGCTACAATATAACTAATAGTTACATTGTATCTATCTTATGCTTTATTTTTATTTCACAGGCAAGTTTTTATTTATTTTAATTAGGTAGACTAGTTAGTAAATAGTTATTAACTATTTACTAACTACCTAGTTAAAATAAATACAAATTTACCTGTAAAATAAAACCTAACCTGTCTTACACTAACAGCTAACACTACAATTAAATCAATTACATTAATTAAATACAATTAACTTAATTACAAAAAAAAAACACTAAATTACACAAAATAAAAAATAAATTATCAGATATTTAAACTAATTGCACCTAATCTAATAGCCCTATCAAAATAAAAAAGTCCTCCAAAATGTCACGCTCAGCTGCTGGGAAGCTCTGCAGTCCTCTCTGTGTGCTTGATTGACAGGTGTCTGAGCCACCCCTTCCTGATGATGTCACAACCAGGCTTTTTATTCTTGGCTTCCTGTTTCTCCAGTGCCAGTTTGTTTGTTAACTTTTTGGCATCTGATAGGATTTCGCTGAGGAATCTCTCTAACTGCTGCTTTTCTGTTGCCAATCTCTTCAAGGATTTTCTATGCTGGATTAACCTTCAACCTCCTGATTACCTGTCTCCAAACAATGCAAGTACTGTTTATTTTGTGAAACTTTCAATCTTCCTGTTTACCTGCTGCAAACCCTGCATATTCAGACTACTCTGTGTCTGCCAAACTATTCAAATACTGTTATTTCTGTGAAACCTTCAATCTGCATGTTTACCTGTTTCCAAACTCTGCAAATACAATTATTCAGGGTAAACCTTCAAACTGCTTGATATCCTGTTGCCAATCTCAACAAGTACTGATTAATCTGTGTTAACCTTCAAACTACCAGCTTACCTGTTGCTATCTCTGCAAGTTCTGACAACACAGTGTTAACCTTCAAACTACCTGATTACATGTTGTTAATTCTGCAAGTTCTGACTACACAGTGTTTACCCTCAAACTGCCTGATTACCTGTTGCATACTCTGCAAAGACTGTCTACACAGTGTTAACCTTCAGACTGTCTGATAACAAATGACCTACTCCTGCTTTATTAACTGTTTCCTGTTTTACCCTTCTTTTGTCTGTGTATAAGTGGACTATCCCTGCTCTCCTGATACTGGGCAAGACATTTCCTGAAACCAGTTCCTTATTCAGAAGTCTATCTGGCTGATATCATGAATTACTTTGGCACAGGCTAACCCTGCTCCATATCGTGAGTACTTTGTTTTTTGGAGGTTGTCGTGGGATCACGTCCTGGATTAAACTCAGAGTGCAAGGGTGTTGTTTAAGTTCGCCCTAGCATTAGGGTCTTCTTCTGGACATTTCCTAACCTGACAGTACAAACTGGCCATAATATGGACCCTGACGAGTTATCCAGGGCTGTGGCTCTACAAGGGCAACTTCTAGGAAATCATTCTGCTCATTTGCAATCTTTGGATTCCAAGCTTGACCAGATTACTGCTCTGCTACATAACCGCTCCTTCTCAAGCGACGGTGACTCCTGCTGCCACTGCTACTAGCACCAATGCTGTCTTTAATCCACCTCAAACTGTTGGACAGAATATGCCACGAATCCCACTTCCAGATAAATATGACGGTAATCCTGAAGAATGCAGTGGATTCCTTAATCAGTGTCGTTTACACTTCAGAAACAATCCTCAAGTTTTTTCCAATTCTACTTCCAAAATCACCTTTGTTATTTCTCTCTTGAAGGGTAAGGTTCTAGCCTGGGTGTCCCCTCTTTTAGAGAAGAATGATCCGTTACTACAGGATGTGGAATTATTTGTGTCCATTTTTTCTTCTGTTTTTGACAAGCCTGGGCGGTCTGCAGCTGCTGAAGCAGGATTGTTGAATCTGAGACAGGGATCCCTTTTGGTAGCTCAATATGCTATTGAATTCAGGACTTTAGCCGCAGAAACTGATTGGAACCATGGAGCCTTATGGGCAGCCTTTCACAAAGGACTTTGCGAACGCCTTAAGGATGAACTTGTATTTCGGGAACTCCCTGATTCATTGGAGGGTCTTATCAATTTATGTATTACTCTTGACGCCCGGCATTCTGAACGTCTTCAGGAGAGAGATAGGAATCAGAGATCCTTTGTTAAATCTTCTTTTCGTCCTCCTATTCGAACCTCAAGTCTTTCTAATAATAATTCCCAATCTCCTGAGTCTGTGGAACCCATGGAAGTAGGAGCTATTAAATTGTCAGAAGCTGAACGCCATAGAAGGCGTACTCTTGGGTTATGTCTGTATTGTGGTGCCAAAGGACATTTACTGAAGGACTGTCCTATCCGGCCAATAAAAGCCAAGGCTTAACTTTTGATAGAGGGACAGAGTTAAGCCAGAATCCCATGTCTTCCCTCAATTCTAAACTTTTTGTTCCTGTAACTATCTCTTTTGGAAACACCAAGTTTCGAGCTCAAGCTCTCATCGATTCTGGAGCTGCTGGAGTATTCATTGATTCAAACTTTGCTGACTCTCTCAGGATTCCTCTTCAAGCCAAGAAACAGTTAATTAAGGTAACTACTGTCAGTGGACAGCCTCTAGGTACTGGTATCATACAACATTCTACCATTCCTCTTCTTTTGACTGTGGGCATACTTCATTCTGAAATTATTCATTTTGATGTAATTTCTTCTCCCCACATACCATTGATTCTGGGGTTACCTTGTTTGCAGCTTCATGATCCAGTTTTCTCATGGTCTAAAGGAGAACTTATTTCCCGGGGAACTACCTGTTTCAAACATTGCCTGCAAAATCCCTCTAAACCATCCTGTCCTGTTGTAGCTATGGTGGAAGTTCCTGAATCATTGCCCAATTACTATCATGCCTTTTGTGATGTGTTTTCTAAAAAAGAGGCTGAGACGTTACCTCCACACTGGATATTTGACTGTCCTATCGAATTGTATTAAGGGGCTCCTCTACCTAAGGGAAGGACCTATCCCCTCTCTCATCAAGAAAATGTCTCTCTTGAGGAATACATAAAGGACAACTTAGCCAGAGGATTCATTCGTCCTTCCTCTTCACCTGTGGGTGCAGGTTTTTTCTTCATTGGGAAAAAAGATGGAGGTCTTCGTCCCTGTATTGATTATCGAGCCTTGAATCAGATTACTGTCAAAAACAGCTATCCTCTGCCGCTCATTTCTGAGTTATTCGATCGTCTTCAAGTTGCTTCTATTTTTTCCAAGTTAGATCTCCGTGGGGCCTACAATCTGGTCAGAATCCGTAAAGGAGACGAATGGAAGACGGCATTTAACACTAGATTTGGTCACTACGAGTATCTAGTAATGCCATTTGGATTGTGCAATGCACCAGCAGTATTTCAGCACTTTGTCAACGAAATCTTCAGAGATTATCTAAATCAATTTGTTATCATTAACCTCAATGACATTCTAATCTATTCGAAAACATTACAGGAACATGTACATCATGTAAGACTGGTTCTTCAGAGGTTACAAGACAATCCCTGTTCGCTAAATTGGAGAAATGCTCTTTTCATCAGAGTTCCATCCCCTTTTTGGGGTATATCATTTCTGAATCAGGTTTTGAGATGGATCCTGCTAAACTGTCGGCTATCAAGGACTGGCCCAGACCAACTACTCTCAAATCCCTGCAGAGGTTTCTTGGCTTTGCCAATTACTATAGAAAGTTTATAAAGAACTTTGCTGACATCACATCTCCACTCACTTCTCTTACTAAGAAAGGGCAAAATTGTAAGAACTGGTCCTATTCGGCAGTACAAGCTTTTGAAACGCTAAAATCAGCATTTTCTTCTGCACCTCTTCTCAGTCATCCAATTCCTGATTTCCAGTTTATTTTGGAGGTTGACGCTTCCTCTATAGCAGCTGGAGCTGTTCTCTCCCAACATGATCCGACTACCAGCAAGATACATCCTGTGGCGTTCTTTTCAAAAAAAATTCAATCCTGCCGAGTTAAATTATGATGTGGGCAATAAGGAGCTTTTGGCTATAAAATTAGCTTTGGATGAATGGAGGCATTGGTTAAAGGGTACCAGTCAACCTTTTTTTCATTCTGACAGATCACAAGAATCTTTTATACCTCCAAACAGCTACACGTCTCAATCCTCATCAGGCTCGGTGGGCCTTGTTCTTCTCCAGGTTTAATTTTGTACTTTCCTATGATCCTGGTTCAAAAAATTCCAAGGCAGATGCTTTATCTAGGCAGTTCCAATCTTCTGAACCTTCTCCATTGGATTCAGAACCTATACTATGTCCAGTCAAAGTTTTGGCTCAAGTATCCTCTTTTCCAGTACAGGCTTTACATGCTGCTCAAGTCTGGGTACCATCTTCTTGCAAACTACCTTCTGGTATCCTGTATGTACCCAAAGGATTACGTCTTAAGCTTCTACGTTGGGCTCATGACAACATTTCAGCAGGTCATCCGGGAATAACCAATACATTGTGGAAACTGAAGCAGCATGTTTGGTGGTCCACTATGAGGAGGGATGTTAAGGATTATATTGCTGCTTGTAGTTCTTGTGCTTCGAACAAACAATCTTCTCATCGACCGTTTGGTCTATTACACCCTCTTCCTATTCCTCATTACCCTTGGTCTCACTTATCCATGGACTTTGTTACAGATCTTCCTGTTTCTGCTGGAAATACGACCATTTGGGTAGTGGTGGATCAGTTCTCCAAGTCTGCTCACTTCATACCTCTTCCAGGCTTGCCTTCAGCTCAAAGACTTTCTGAACTCTTTGTTCTACATATATCTCGTTTACATGGTTTTCCCACTGACATAGTCTCAGATCGTGGAGTCCAATTTGTTTCCAAATTTTGTAGGTCTTTTTGTAAACACTTCGGAATCAACATATCACTTTCTACTGCTCACCATCCTCAATCCAACGGACAGACTGAGCGTGTAAATCAAGCATTGGAATCTTTTCTAAGACATTATGTAGACCATCACCACTCCAACTGGTCTCAGTTATTGCCTTTGGCAGAATTAGCTCACAACTCACGTTATAACGCCTCATTACAGACCTCTCCCTTTAAGGCAGCTTATGGATTTGAACCTAGAACCTTTCCTATGATTACCAGTTCTACTGAAGTCCCTGGAGCAGATCGTACAGTGAAAAATCTCAGTAATCACTGGCAACTCATTCGTCAAAATCTACTCTCTTCTTCCTTAAGACATAAGAAATATGCTGATCGCAGAAGGTGCAAGGCTCCTTTACTTCGTACTGGAGACAGAGTATTTTTATCCACCAGATTCATACTTTTAAAACAACCTTGTACCAAATTGGGTCCTAAGTACATTGGACCTTTTCAAATTGTTTCCAGAGTTTGTTCTTCTGCATACCGCCTGGCCTTACCCAAGACTCTCAAGATCCATCCAGTGTTTCATGTCTCCCTACTCAAGCCAGTCATCTACAATCGGTACTCTATCAAGAGTAAACCACCTCCTCCACTTTCCGTAGAGGGAACTTCTGAGTTTGAAGTCAGCCAGATTCTCGATTCCAAGTTACGGGGTAATCGGCTGTACTACCTGGTCCATTGCAAGGGTTATCCTATCTCTGAATGATCTTGGGAACCGGCCGCTCATGTTCATGCTCCAGCTCTTGTTAAGTCTTTTCACAAGAAATACCCTGCCAGGCCCGGTCGGGTCCCCCGGAGGTGTCCTTGAGGAGGGGGCACTGTCACGCTCAGCTGCTGGGAAGCTCTGCAGTCCTCTCTGTGTGCTTGATTGACAGGTGTCTGAGCCACCCCTTCCTGATGATGTCACAATCAGGCTTTTTATTCTTGGCTTCCTGTTTCTCCAGTGCCAGTTTGTTTGTTAACTTTTTGGCTTCTGATAGGATTTCGCTGAGGAATCTCTCTAACTGCTGCTTTTCTGTTGCCAATCTCTTCAAGGATTTTCTATGCTGGATTAACCTTCAACCTCCTGATTACCTGTCTCCAAACAATGCAAGTACTGTTTGTTTTGTGAAACTTTCAAACTTCCTGTTTACCTGCTGCAAACCCTGCATATTCAGACTACTCTGTGTCTGCCAAACTATTCAAATACTGTTATTTCTGTGAAACCTTCAATCTGCATGTTTACCTGTTTCCAAACTCTGTAAATACAATTATTCAGGGTAAACCTTCAAACTGCTTGATATCCTGTTGCCAATCTCAACAAGTACTGATTAATCTGTGTTAACCTTCAAACTACCAGCTTACCTGTTGCTATCTCTGCAAGTTCTGACAACACAGTGTTAACCTTCAAACTACCTGATTACATGTTGTTAATTCTGCAAGTTCTGACTACACAGTGTTTACCCTCAAACTGCCTGATTACCTGTTGCATACTCTGCAAAGACTGTCTACACAGTGTTAACTCTCAAACTGCCTGATTACCTGTTGCATACTCTGCAAAGACTGTCTACTCAGTGTTAACCCTCAAACTGCCTGATTACCTGTTGCATACTCTGCAAAGACTGTCTACACAGTGTTAACCTTCAGACTGTCTGATAACAAATGACCTACTCCTGCTTTATTAACTGTTTCCTGTTTTACCCTTCTTTTGTCTGTGTATAAGTGGACTATCCCTGCTCTCCTGATACTGTGGAAGACATTTCCTGAAACCAGTTCCTTATTCAGAAGTCTATCTGGCTGATATCATGAATTACTTTGGCACAGGCTAACCCTGCTCCATATCGTGAGTACTTTGTTTTTTGGAGGTTGTCGTGGGGTCACGTCCTGGATTAAACTCAGAGTGCAAGGGTGTTGTTTAAGTTCGCCCTAGCATTAGGGTCTTCTTCTGGACATTTCCTAACCTGACACAAAATAAAAAACCCTAGTCTAAACTAAACTACCAAAAGCCCTTAAAAGGGCCTTTTGCGGGGCATTGCCCCAAAGAAATCAGCTCTTTTACCTGTAAAAAAAAAAAAATACAAACAACCCCCCAACAGTAAAACCAACCACCCACACAACCAACCCCCAAATAAAATCCTAACTAAAAAACTTAAGCTCCCCATTGCCCTGAAAAGGGCATTTGTATGGGCATTGCCCTTAAAAGGGCATTTAGCTCCGATCGGCAGATTAGGGGTTAATACTTGAAGTTAGCTGTCGGTGATGTTAGGGAGGGCAGATTAGGGGTTAATACTATTTATTATAGGGTTATTGAGGCGGGAGTGAGGCGGATTAGGGGTTAATACATTTATTATACTAGCGGTGAGCTCCGGTCGGCAGATTGGGGTTAATAATTGTAGGTAGGTGGCGGCGACGTTGTGGGGGGCAGATTAGGGGTTAATAAATATAATATAGGGGTCGGCGGTGTTAGGGGCAGCAGATTAGGGGTACATAAGGATAACGTAGGTGGCGGCGCTTTGCGTTCGGCAGATTAGGGGTTAATTATTGTAGGTAGCTGGCGGCGACGTTGTGGGGGGCAGGTTAGGGGTTAATAAATATAATATAGGGGTCAGCGGTGTTAGGGGCAGCAGATTAGGGGTTCATAAGTATAACGTAGGTGGCGGTCGGCAGATTAGGGGTTAAAAAAATTTAATCGAGTGGCGGCGATGTGGGGGGGCCTTGGTTTAGGGGTACATAGGTAGTTTATGGGTGTTAGTGTACTTTAGAGCACAGTAGTTAAGAGCTTTATAAACCGGCGTTAGCCCAGAAAGCTCTTAACTACTGACTTTTTTCTGTGGTTGGAGTTTTGTCGTTAGATTTCTAACGCTCACTTCAGCCACGACTCTAAATACCAGCGTTAGAAAGATCCCATTGAAAAGATAGGATACGCAAATGACGTAAGGGGATCTGCGGTATGGAAAAGTCGCTGCTGGAAAGTGAGCGTTAGACCCTTTAATGACTGGCTCCAAATACCAGAGGGTGGTAAAAACCAGCGTTAGGAGCCTCTAACGCTGGTTTTCACGGCTACCGCCCAACTCTAAATCTAGGCCTTAGTGTTTATTTTTATTTTACAGGCAACTTTGTATTTATTTTAACTAGGTAGAATAGTTATTAAATAGTTATTATTGGAACAGCCAATAGAATGTGAGCTCAATCCTATTGGCTGATTGGATCAGCCAATATAAATTTTTCTACCTTAATTCAGATTGGCTGAAAGAATTCATAAGCCAATCGGAATTGAAGGGATGCCATCTTGGATGACGTCACTTAAAGGTACCGTCATTTAGTCGTCGGATCAAGACAGAAGAGTATGCTCTGCGTTGGATGTCTTGAAGATGGACCCGCTCTACTCCAGATGGATGAAGAAAGAAGATGCCGCCTGAATGAAGACTTCTGCCCGTCTGGAGGACCTCTTCTTCCCGGCTTGGATGAAGACTTCTGCCCGTCTGGAGGACCACTTCTACCCGGTTGGGTGAAGACATCTCAAGGTACGGTGATCTTCAAGGGGTTAGTGTTAGGTTTTATTAAGGGGGGATTGGGTGGGTTTTAGAGTAGGGTTGGGTGTGTGGGTGGTGGGTTGTAATGTTGGGGGGTATTGTATTTTTTTTTACAGGTAAAAGAGCTGATTACTTTGGGGCAATGCCCCGCAAAAAGCCCTTTTAAGGGCTATTTGTAATTTAGTATAGGGTAGGGATTTTTATTATTATGGTGGGCTTTTTTATTTTGTTAGGGGGATTAGATTAGGTGTAATTAGTTTTAAAAAATTGTAATTATTTTATTATTTTCTGTAATTTAGTGTGTTTTTTTTCTCGTAATTTAGATAATTGTATTTAATTGTATTTAATTGTAGTTAGTTTAGGGAATTAATTTAATTGTAGTTTAGTGTTAGGTGTAATTGTAACTTAGGTTTGGATTTATTTTACAGGTAAATTTGTCTTTATTTTAGCTAGGTAGTTATTAAATAGTTAATAACTATTTAATAACTATTCTACCTAGTTAAAATTAATACAAACTTGGCTGTAAAATAAAAATAAAACCTAAGCTAGCTACAATGTAACTATTATTATATTGTAGCTATCTTGGGGTTTATTTTATAGGTAAGTATTTAGTTTTAAATAGGAATAATTTTATTAATTGTAGTAATTATTTTTATTTAATTTATTTTATATTATTATTATTTATTTAAATTATATTTAAGTTAGGGGGGTGTAAGGGTTAGGGTTAGACTTAGATTTAGGGTTTAATACATTTAATATAGTTGCGGTGACATTGGGGGCAGCAGAGTAGGGGTTAATGAATGTAGGTAGGTGTCGGCGATGTTAGGGACAGCAGTTAAGGGGTTAATAATATTTAACTAGTGTTTACGAAGTGGGAGTGCGGCGGTTTAGGGGCTTAATATATTTATTAAAGTGGCGGCGATGTCCGGTCGGCAGATTAGGGGTTAAAATTTGTATTTAACTGTTTGCAATGTGGGGGGGCCTCGGTTTAGGGGTTAATAGGTAGTTTATGGGTGTTAGTGTACTTTTTAGCACTTTAGTTAAGAGTTTTATGTTACGGCGTTAGCCCATAAAACTCTTAACTACTGACTTTTAAATGCGGTACCAGTCTTAACAGGAGAGGCTGTACCGCTCACTTTTTCCAAGACTCCTAATACCGGCGTTAGGAAAATCCCATTGAAAATATGGGATACGCAATTGACGTAAGTGGATTTGCGGTATGTTTGAGTCGCGGAAAGAAAATGAGTGGTACACCTGTACCTGCAAGACTCGTAATACCAGTGGGTGTTAAAAAGAAGCGTTGGGACCTCTCAGCGCTGCTTTTTAACCCTAACGCAAGACTCATAATCTAGTCATTTGTTTGTTATTTTTTGTAATGGGATTTTTTTTTTATTTTTTTAATAGACATTTTTTATTTTTAATGGGCCAAAAAAGAGCTGAATGCCCTTTTAAGGGCACTGCCCATACAAATGTCCTTTTCGGAGCAATGGGTAGATTAGATTTATATTTATTTTGTGGGTTTGGGGGTGGTGGTTTGTAATGTTAGGGGGTGTTTGTTTCTTATTTTTTTGCAAAAGAGATGTTAACTTTAGGGCAATGCCCAACATAAGGCCCTTTTAAGGGGTCTTGGTAGTTTATTATAGATTAGGGGGGGTTATACTTTGGGGGGGTTGTGTGTTTTTTTTTTAAAACGGGGTAAAAGAATAGGAATAATTTTTATTTTTTGGATAATTTTGTTTGTTATTTTTTGTAACAGTAGTTTTTTTTGTAATTTTAGTGTTTATTAATTTTTGTAATTGTAGTTTTAATTTTTTAGTAATCAGGTTTTTTATTTTAAGTAATGTTAGTTTTTTTATTTTTAGTAATGTTAGGTTTTATTATTGTAAGCTTAGGTTTTATTTTTATTTCACAGGTGTCATGTATATCCCTTTAAATTCTGTATTTGAACCCTATAAAAGTCTCCTCCCCCAACCTCTTTTTGCTTAGTATTGTCTTCTGATACCTGGATCACACTAACTACTGTCTAAGTAGTTCAGCTAAGCCTCCACTTAATTTACCATCTCTCCTTTGTCAGCTGTAACCTGGAAAACAACTACTGCTGCAGCATTAAGCTCTCTCTGCCCTGGCAGTCTGAAGTAAGAGCTTCTGTTAAGGTAATCTTTACCTCTCCTTTCACAGGCATATTCCTGGATACCCTGCTGGAATTGTAAGTCTTACCTTCCTTACTGGCACCTCCTCCTGCTCTCCAGCACTTCCTGACTCAGTCTGCAAGCTGTTACACAGAAACGGATTTCACAGCACCTCTCTCTGGCCTAGATTTGGAGTTTGGGGTTAGCCGTGAAAACCAGCGTTAGAGGCTCCTAACGCTGGTTTCTTATGGACTCCGGTATTTAGAGCTCATTTACCGACACTCAAAAATCACCCAACGCACAAATCTCTACCGACAGCTCAAACCCAGTAGTTAACATCTACCGACAAAATAAACATCCACGAATCACAAAACAAATATTACACAAACTACACTTACACTCATACAAACACAACACTATATTTATTTTTATGATTTAATAATTTTTCTTCAAAATACAAAGGATAAATTTTGCGAGATATCGGGTGTTAGAAAAAAAACAACACAAATCCATTTTCCCATTGACTTACACTGACACACGGGAAAAGACCCTCATATAGCTACATCTAACTAATAAGATTATCACAAACATACACTCATCGATGCATACAAAAAATATACACCACATTACATACACAAAAAAGTTATTTATTACAAAATGAACACGATTTAGCTACTTTTTCACACAAGCTCATGACGTCACTCACTTTACGAGGAAAACCAGTCTTAGAAAAAAAAAATGACCAAAATTTAGAGCCTCCATTGACTTCTATGGGGAAGACGTGCTCGTGCACGCGAAAGACAGATTTCCCTAACGCACGCAAATAGTGTAGACCTAAAAACTCCAAATACCAGCGCTAGAAAATACATGCTTTTCTGCGTTAGACCCAGCTATGATAAATAGATCAAGAAATGACTATTTCCCTATGGTTGACTTAGGGATTTTACTTATTGAATATTCACAACACCATTAAATTGTTTCAGACTTTTATATTACATCAACTACAAATCAACATCACTAGTAACAAACTTTTTTTAAAAAAATATTACATTTAAACGGACACAAAAATAATTCAAACTTTTCAGGATTCACAAACAGTACACAATGGGAAACACCTCTCATTTGCCTTTATTATTGCATTTCATTTATTCAACTCATATGCTTGCAGCAACTGCATATCTACATAGGCTTAACACATGATCAGTCATGGATGCACATACATTACTTTTACCATACACTCATACATGTGCATTCAAATGATGGGGGAAAAACACATTACATTCTCTCTAGGAATCACAAAACAGAACATATGGATTTTACTGTACAGGGAGTGTAGAATTATTAGGCAAATGAGTATTTTGACCACATCATCCTCTTTATGCATGTTGTCTTACTCCAAGTTGTATAGGCTCGAAAGCCTACTACCAATTAAGCATATTAGGTGATGTGCATCTCTGTAATGAGAAGGGGTGTGGTCTAATGACATCAACACCCTATATCAGGTGTGCATAATTATTAGGCAACTTCCTTTCCTTTGGCAAAATGGGTCAAAAGAAGGACTTGACAGGCTCAGAAAAGTCAAAAATAGTGAGATATCTTGCAGAGGGATGCAGCACTCTTAAAATTGCAAAGCTTCTGAAGCGTGATCATCGAACAATCAAGCGTTTCATTCAAACTAGTAAACAGGGTCGCAAGAAGCGTGTGGAAAAACCAAGGCGCAAAATAACTGCCCATGAACTGAGAAAAGTCAAGCGTGCAGCTGCCAAGATGTCACTTGCCACCAGTTTGGCCATATTTCAGAGCTGCAACATCACTGGAGTGCCCAAAAGCACAAGGTGTGCAATACTCAGAGACATGGCCAAGGTAAGAAAGGATGAAAGACGACCACTACTGAACAAGACACACAAGCTGAAACGTCAAGACTGGGCCAAGAAATATGTCAAGACTGATTTTTCTAAGGTTTTATGGACTAATGAAATGAGAGTGAGTCTTGATGGGCCAGATGGATGGGCCCGTGGCTGGATTGGTAAAGGGCAGAGAGCTCCAGTCCGACTCAGACGCCAGCAAGGTGGAGGTGGAGTACTGGTTTGGGCTGGTATCATCAAAGATCAGCTTGTGGGGCCTTTTCGGGTTGAGGATGGAGTCAAGCTCAACTCCCAGTCCTACTGCCAGTTTCTGGAAGACACCTTCTTCAAGCAGTGGTACAGGAAGAAGTCTGCATCCTTCAAGAAAACATGATTTTCATGCAGGACAATGCTCCATCACACGCGTCCAAGTACTCCACAGCGTGGCTGGCAAGAAAGGGTATAAAAGAAGAAAATCTAATGACATGGCCTCCTTGTTCACCTGATCTGAACCCCATTGAGAACCTGTGGTCCATCATCAAATGTGAGATTTACAAGGAGGGAAAACAGTACACCTCTCTGAACAGTGTCTGGGAGGCTGTGGTTGCTGCTGCAATGTTGATGGTGAACAGATCAAAACACTGACAGAATCCATGGATGGCATGCTTTTGAGTGTCCTTGCAAAGAAAGGTGGCTATATTGGTCACTGATTTGTTTTTGTTTTGTTTTTGAATGTCAGAAATGTATATTTGTGAATGTTGAGATGTTATATTGGTTTCACTGGTAAAAATAAATAATTGAAATGGGTATATATTTGTTTTTTGTTAAGTTGCCTAATAATTATGCACAGTAATAGTCACCTGCACACACAGATATCCCCCTAAAATAGCTAAAACTAAAAACAAACTAAAAACTACTTCCAAAAATATTCAGCTTTGATATTAATGATTTTTTTTGGGTTCATTGAGAACATGGTTGTTGTTCAATAATAAAATGAATCCTCAAAAATACAACTTGCCTAATAATTCTGCACTCCCTGTACTTTTAACATCATGATTCCATCACAATATACCATTAGGAATTACGTACAAGAAGAACATCATTACACCAGATTACAGATGTCACTGTATGGGAAGGAACAACAATGCCAGACCGCTATATAGAAGTCAGCATATGTGGGACACAATCACAATATATACGTATATGTACATAACACGCATCACCCATCACGCAACCACAAAGCACACATTTAGATTTTATTAGACATGTGCGGTTCGTTTCGGATTAATTCGGAAATTCGGTAAATTCGGTAAATTCGGAGATTCGGATCGATTCGGATTTCCGAATTAAAATACTTCCGAATCTACCGAATGAATCCGAAATAGCTGCCGTATCTCCGAATAAATCCGAATTAGCTCGTTAAAATTCGGCATTTCCCCATAGGAAACAATGGCTGAAAAAAAACTAACACCGCAGCCCCATTGTTTCCTATGGGGAAACACTAAGTCTGCACCTAACACCCTAACATGTACCCCGAGTCTCTAAACACCCCTAATCTAACACTTATTAACCCCTAATCTGCCGCCCCCGCTATCGCTGACACCTGCATTATTTTATTAACCCCTAATCTGCCGACCGAATATCGCCGCCACCTACATTATAACTATTAACCCCTAATCTGCTGTCCCTAACACCGCCGGCCCCTACATTATAGTTATTAACCCCTAATCTGCACCCCCCAACGTCGCCGCAATCTAACTACAAGTATTAACCCCTAATCTGCCGACCCGATATCGCCGCCACCTACATTATAACTATTAACCCCTAATCTGCTGTCCCTAACACCGCCGACCCCTACATTATAGTTATTAACCCCTAATCTGCCTCCCCCAACGTCGCCGCAATCTAACTACAAGTATTAACCCCTAATCTGCCGACCGAATATCGCCGCCGCCTACATTATAGCTATTAACCCCTAATCTGCTGTCCCTAACACCGCCGACCCCTACATTATAGTTATTAACCCCTAATCTGCCCCCCCAACGTCGCCGCAATCTAACTACAAGTATTAACCCCTAATCTGACGACCCGATATCGCCGCCGCCTACATTATAGCTATTAACCCCTAATCTGCTGTCCCTAACACCGCCGACCCCTACATTATAGTTATTAACCCCTAATCTGCCCCCCCCAACGTCGCCGCAATCTAACTACAAGTATTAACCCCTAATCTGCCGACCCGATATCGCCGCCGCCTACATTATAGCTATTAACCCCTAATCTGCTGTCCCTAACACCGCCGACCCCTACATTATAGTTATTAACCCCTAATCTGCCCCCCCCAACGTCGCCACAATCTAACTACAAGTATTAACCCCTAATCTGCCGACCGCAAATCGCCGCAACTATAATAAATGTATTAACCCCTAAAACGCCGCACTCCCGCCTCGCAAACACTATAATACATTTTATTAACCCCTAATCTGCCCTCCCTAACATCGCCGCCACCTACCTACAATTATTAACCCCTAATCTCCCGCCCCCAACGTCGCCGCTACTATAATAAGGTTATTAACCCCTAAACCTAAGTCTAACCCTAAAACTAACACCCCGTAACTTAAATATAATTTAAATAAAACGAAATAAGTTTACTATAGTTAAATAAATTAATCCTATTTAAAACTAAAGACTTACCTGTAAAATAAACCCTAAGATAGCTGCAATATAACTAATAGTTACATTGTAGCTATTTTAGGATTTATTTTTATTTTACAGGCAACTTTGTATTTATTTTAACTAGGTACAATAGTTATTAAATAGTTAATAACTATTTAATAACTACCTAGCTAAAATAAATACAAATTTACCTGTAAAATAAATCCTAACCTAAGTTACAATTACACCTAACACTACACTATCATTTAATTAATTAAATAAATGACTCATATTTAAAACTAAATACTTACCTGTAAAATAAACCCTAATATAGCTGCAATATAACTAATAGTTACATTGTAGCTATTTTAGCATTTATATTTATTTTACAGGCAACTTTGTATTTATTTTAACTAGGTACAATAGCTATTAAATAGTTATTGACTAATTAATAGCTACCTAGTTAAAATAATTACAAAATTACCTGTAAAATAAATCCTAACCTAAGTTACAATAAAACCTAACACTACACTATCATTAAATAAATTAACTACAAGTACCTACAATTATCTACAATTAAATAAACTAAAGTACAAACCCCCCCCCACTAAATTACAAAAAATAAAAAAACACTAAATTACAAAAAATAAAAAAATATTACAAGAATTTTAAACTAATTACACCTAATCTAAGCCCCCTAATAAAATAACAAAGCCCCCCAAAATAAAAAAAAATGCCCTACCCTATACTAAATTACAAAAGTTAACAGCTCTATTACCTTACCAGCCCTGAACAGGGCCCTTTGCGGGGCATGCCCCAAAGAAAACCGCTCTTTTGCCTGTAAAAAAAAAACACAATCCCCCCCCCACATTACAACCCACCACCCACATACCCCTACTCTAACCCAAACCCCCCTTAAATAAACCTAACACTACCCCCCTGAAGATCTCCCTACCTTGAGTCGTGTTCACCCAGCCGGGCCGAAGTCTTCATCCGATGGGGCAGAAGAGGACATCCAGACCGGCAGAAGTCTTCATCCAAGCGGGGCAAGAAGAGGTCTTCCATCCATCATACAAGTACCAAAATACAAACAAACACTAAATTACCAAAAATAATAAAATATTACAATAATTTTAAACTAATTACACCTAATCTAAGCCCCCTACTAGCTATTAATATAGCTTCAATATAACTAATAGTTACATTGTAGCTATTTTAGGATTTATATGTATTTTACAGGCAACTTTGTATTTATTTTAACTAGGTACAATAGTTATTAAATAGTTAATAAATATTTAATAACTACCTAGCTAAAATAAATACAAATTTACCTGTAAAATAAATCATAACCTAAGTTACAATTACACCTAACACTACACTATCATTAAATTAACTAAATAAATGAATCCTATATAAAACTAAAGACTTACCTGTAAAATAAACCCTAATATAGCTGCAATATAACTAATAGTTACATTGTAGCTATTTTAGCATTTATATTTATTGTACAGGCAACTTTGTATTCATTTTAACTAGGTTCAATAGCTATTAAATAGATATTGACTATTTAATAGCTACCTAGTTAAAATAATTACAAAATTACCTGTAAAATAAATCCTAACCTAAGTTACAATTAAACCTAACACTACACTATCATTAAATAAATTAACTACAAGTACCTACAATTAAATACAATTAAAAAAACTAAACTAAAGTACAAACCCCCCCCACTAAATTACAAAAAATAAAAAAATATTACAAGAATTTTAAACTAATTACACCTAATCTAAGCCCCCTAATAAAATAACAAAGCCCCCCAAAATAAAAAAAAATGCCCTAACCTATACTAAATTACAAAAATTAACAGCTCTATTTCCTTACCAGCCCTGAACAGGGCCCTTTGCGGGGCATGCCCCAAAGAAAACAGCTCTTTTGCCTGTAAAAAAAAAACACAATCCCCCCCCCCACATTACAACCCACCACCCACATACCCCTACTCTAACCCAAACCCCCCTTAAATAAACCTAACACTACCCCCCTGAAGATCTCCCTACCTTGAGTCGTGTTCACCCAGCCGGGCCGAAGTCTTCATCCGATGGGGCAGAAGAGGACATCCAGACCGGCAGAAGTCTTCATCCAAGCGGGGCAGGAAGAGGTCTTCCATCCATCAGAAAAGTACAAAAAAACAAACAAACACTAAATTAGCAAAAATAATAAAATATTACAATAATTTTAAACTAATTACACCTAATCTAAGCCCCCTACTAGCTATTAATATAGCTACAATATAACTAATAGTTACATTGTAGCTATTTTAGGATTTATATTTATTTTACAGGCAACTTTGTATTTATTTTAACTAGGTACAATAGCTATTAAATAGTTAATAACTATTTAATAACTACCTAGCTAAAATAAATACAAATTTACCTGTAAAATAAACCCTAACCTAAGTTACAATTACACCTAACACTACACTGTCATTAAATTAACTAAATAAATTAATCCTATATAAAACTAAATACTTACCTGTAAAATAAACCCTAATATAGCTACAATATAACTAATAGTTACATTGTAGCAATTTTAGCATTTATATTTATTTTACAGGCAACTTTGTATTTATTTTAACTAGGTACAATAGCTATTAAATAGATATTTACTGTTTAATAGCTACCTAGTTAAAATAATTACAAAATTACCTGTAAAATAAATCCTAACCTAAGTTACTATTAAACCTAACACTACACTATGATTAAATAAATTAACTACAAGTACCTACAATTAAATACAATGAAATAAACTAAACTAAAGTACAAAAAAAACAAACACTAAATTACAAAAAATAAAAAAAATTACAAGAATTTTAAACTAATTACACCTAATCTAAGCCCCCTAATAAAATAACAAAGCCCCCCAAAATAAAAAATGCCCTACCCTATACTAAATTACAAAAGTAATCAGCTCTATTACCTTACCAGCCCTTAAAAGGGCCTTTTGCGGGGGCATGCCCCAAAGAAAACAGCTCTTTTGCCTGTAAAAAAAAACACAATACCCCCCCCCACATTACAACCCACCACCCACATACCCCTACTCTAACCCAAACCCCCCTTAAATAAACCTAACACTACCCCCCTGAAGATCTCTCTACCGTGTCTTCACCCAGTGGGCCGAAGTCTTCATCCGATCGGGCAGAAGAGGACATCCAGACCGGCAGAAGTCTTCATCCAAGCGGGGTAAGAAGAGGTCTTCCATCCATCAGAAGTCTTGATCCAGGCGGCATCTTCTCTGTTCATCCATCCGGAGCGGAGCGGCAGCATCCTGAAGACATCCCACGCAGAGCATCCTCTTCTTTCTTGATCCGACGACTAGGTGACTGTACTTTAAGTGACGTCATCCAAGATGGCGTCCCTTGAATTCCGATTGGCTGATAGGATTCTATCAGCCAATCGGAATTAAGGTAGGAAAAATCTGATTGGCTGATTCAATCAGCCAATCAGATTCAAGTTCAATCCGATTGGCTGATGGAATCAGCCAATCAGATTGACCTCGCATTCTATTGGCTGTTCCGATCAGCCAATAGAATGCGAGCTCAATCTGATTGGCTGATTGGATCAGCCAATCGGATTGAACTTGAATCTGATTGGCTGATTGAATCAGCCAATCAGATTTTTCCTACCTTAATTCCGATTGGCTGATAGAATCCTATCAGCCAATCGGAATTCAAGGGACGCCATCTTGGATGACGTCACTTAAAGGTACAGTCACCTAGTCGTCGGATTGTGTTTTTTTTTTACAGGCAAAAGAGCTGTTTTCTTTGGGGCATGCCCCGCAAAAGGCCCTGTTCAGGGCTGGTAAGGTAATAGAGCTGATTACTTTTGTAATTTAGTATAGGGTAGGGCATTTTTTTTATTTTGGGGGGCTTTGTTATTTTATTAGGGGGCTTAGATTAGGTGTAATTAGTTTAAAATTCTTGTAATTTTTTTATTTTTTGTAATTTAGTGTTTGTTTTTTTTGTACTTTAGTTTAGTTTATTTCATTGTATTTAATTGTAGGTACTTGTAGTTAATTTATTTAATCATAGTGTAGTGTTAGGTTTAATAGTAACTTAGGTTAGGATTTATTTTACAGGTAATTTTGTAATTATTTTAACTAGGTAGCTATTAAACAGTAAATATCTATTTAATAGCTATTGTACCTAGTTAAAATAAATACAAAGTTGCCTGTAAAATAAATATAAATGCTAAAATAGCTACAATGTAACTATTAGTTATATTGTAGCTATATTAGGGTTTATTTTACAGGTAAGTATTTAGTTTTATATAGGATTAATTTATTTAGTTAATTTAATGACAGTGTAGTGTTAGGTGTAATTGTAACTTAGGTTAGGGTTTATTTTACAGGTATATTTGTATTTATTTTAGCTAGGTAGTTATTAAATAGTTATTAACTATTTAATAGCTATTGTACCTAGTTAAAATAAATACAAAGTTGCCTGTAAAATAAATATAAATCCTAAAATAGCTACAATGTAACTATTAGTTATATTGTAGCTATATTAATAGCTAGTAGGGGGCTTAGATTAGGTGTAATTAGTTTAAAATTATTGTAATATTTTATTATTCTTGCTAATTTAGTGTTTGTTTGTTTTTTTGTACTTTTCTGATGGATGGAAGACCTCTTCTTGCCCCGCTTGGATGAAGACTTCTGCCGGTCTGGATGTCCTCTTCTGCCCCATCGGATGAAGACTTCGGCCCGGCTGGGTGAACACGACTCAAGGTAGGGAGATCTTCAGGGGGGTAGTGTTAGGTTTATTTAAGGGGGGTTTGGGTTAGAGTAGGGGTATGTGGGTGGTGGGTTGTAATGTGGGGGGGGGTATTGTGTTTTTTTTTTACAGGCAAAAGAGCTGTTTTCTTTGGGGCATGCCCCGCAAAAGGCCCTGTTCAGGGCTGGTAAGGTAATAGAGCTGTTAACTTTTGTAATTTAGTATAGGGTAGGGCATTTTTTTTTATTTTGGGGGGCTTTGTTATTTTATTAGGGGGCTTAGATTAGGTGTAATTAGTTTAAAATTCTTGTAATATTTTTTTATTTTTTGTAATTTAGTGGGGGGGGTTTGTACTTTAGTTTAGTTTTTTAATTGTATTTAATTGTAGGTACTTGTAGTTAATTTATTTAATGATAGTGTAGTGTTAGGTTTAATTGTAACTTAGGTTAGGATTTATTTTACAGGTAATTTTGTAATTATTTTAACTAGGTAGCTATTAAATAGTCAATATCTATTTAATAGCTATTGAACCTAGTTAAAATAAATACAAAGTTGCCTGTACAATAAATATAAATGCTAAAATAGCTACAATGTAACTATTAGTTATATTGCAGCTATATTAGGGTTTATTTTACAGGTAAGTCTTTAGTTTTATATAGGATTCATTTATTTAGTTAATTTAATGATAGTGTAGTGTTAGGTGTAATTGTAACTTAGGTTATGATTTATTTTACAGGTAAATTTGTATTTATTTTAGCTAGGTAGTTATTAAATAGTTATTAACTATTTAATAGCTATTGTACCTAGTTAAAATAAATACAAAGTTGCCTGTAAAATAAATATAAATCCTAAAATAGCTACAATGTAACTATTAGTTATATTGAAGCTATATTAATAGCTAGTCGGGGGCTTAGATTAGGTGTAATTAGTTTAAAATTATTGTAATATTTTATTATTTTTGGTAATTTAGTGTTTGTTTGTATTTTGGTACTTGTATGATGGATGGAAGACCTCTTCTTGCCCCGCTTGGATGAAGACTTCTGCCGGTCTGGATGTCCTCTTCTGCCCCATCGGATGAAGACTTCGGCCCGGCTGGGTGAACACGACTCAAGGTAGAGAGATCTTCAGGGGGGTAGTGTTAGGTTTATTTAAGGGGGTTTGGGTTAGAATAGGGGTATGTGGGTGGTGGGTTGTAATGTGGGGGGGGGGATTGTGTTTTTTTTTTACAGGCAAAAGAGCGGTTTTCTTTGGGGCATGCCCCGCAAAGGGCCCTGTTCAGGGCTGGTAAGGTAATAGAGCTGTTAACTTTTGTAATTTAGTATAGGGTAGGGCATTTTTTTTATTTTGGGGGGCTTTGTTATTTTATTAGGGGGCTTAGATTAGGTGTAATTAGTTTAAAATTCTTGTAATATTTTTTTATTTTTTGTGATTTAGTGTTTGTTTTTTTTTGTAATTTAGTGGGGGGGTTTTGTACTTTAGTTTATTTAATTGTAGATAATTGTAGGTACTTGTAGTTAATTTATTTAATGACAGTGTAGTGTTAGGTTTAATTGTAACTTAGGTTAGGATTTATTTTACAGGTAATTTTGTAATTATTTTAACTAGGTAGCTATTAATTAGTCAATAACTATTTAATAGCTTTTGTACCTAGTTAAAATAAATACAAAGTTGCCTGTAAAATAAATATAAATGCTAAAATAGCTACAATGTAACTATTAGTTATATTGCAGCTATCTTAGGGTTTATTTTACAGGTAAGTATTTTGTTTTAAATATGATTCATTTATTTAGTTAATTTAATGATAGTGTAGTGTTAGGTGTAATTGTAACTTAGGTTAGGATTTATTTTACAGGTAAATTTGTATTTATTTTAGCTAGGTAGTTATTAAATAGTTATTAACTATTTAATAACTATTGTACCTAGTTAAAATAAATACAAAGTTGCCTGTAAAATAAATATAAATGCTAAAATAGCTACAATGTAACTATTAGTTATATTGTAGCTATATTAGGGTTTATTTTACAGGTAAGTCTTTAGTTTTAAATAGGATTCCTTTATTTAACTATAGTAAACTTATTTCGTTTTATTTAAATTATATTTAAGTTACGGGGTGTTAGTGTTAGGGTTAGACTTAGGTTTAGGGGTTAATAACCTTATTATAGTAGCGGCGACGTTGGGGGCGGGAGATTAGGGGTTAATAATTGTAGGTAGGTGGCGGCGATGTTAGGGAGGGCAGATTAGGGGTTAATATAATTTATTATAGTGTTTGCGAGGCGGGAGTGCGGCGGTTTAGGGGTTAATACATTTATTATAATGGCGGCGATTTGCGGTCGGCAGATTAGGGGTTAATACTTGTAGTTAGATTGTGGCGACGTTGGGGGGAGGCAGATTAGGGGTTAATAACTATAATGTAGGGGTTGGCGGTGTTAGGGACAGCAGATTAGGGGTTAATAGCTATAATGTAGGCGGCGGCGATATCGGGTCGGCAGAGTAGGGGTTAATACTTGTAGTTAGATTGCGGCGACGTTGGGGGGGGCAGATTAGGGGTTAATAACTATAATGTAGGGGTCGGCGGTGTTAGGGACAGCAGATTAGGGGTTAATAGCTATAATGTAGGCGGCGGCGATATCGGGTCGGCAGATTAGGGGTTAATACTTGTAGTTAGATTGCGGCGACGTTGGGGGGGGCAGATTAGGAGTTAATAACTATAATGTAGGGGTCGGCGGTGTTAGGGACAGCAGATTAGGGGTTAATAGCTATAATGTAGGCGGCGGCGATATCGGGTCGGCAGATTAGGGGTTAATACTTGTAGTTAGATTGCGGCGACGTTGGGGGGGCAGATTAGGGGTTAATAACTATAATGTAGGCGTCGGCAGTGTTATGGACAGCAGATTAGGGGTTAATAGCTATAATGTAGGCGGCGGCGATATCGGGTCGGCAGATTAGGGGTTAATACTTGTATTTAGATTGCGGCGATGTTGGGGGAGGCAGATTAGGGGTTAATAACTATAATGTAGGGGTCGGCGGTGTTAGGGACAGCAGATTAGGGGTTAATAGTTATAATGTAGGTGGCGGCGATATCGGGTCGGCAGATTAGGGGTTAATACTTGTAGTTAGATTGCGGCGACGTTGGGGGGGGCAGATTAGGGGTTAATAACTATAATGTAGGGGTCGGCGGTGTTAGGGACAGCAGATTAGGGGTTAATAGCTATAATGTAGGTTGCGGCGATATCCGATCGGCAGATTAGGGGTTAAATAATGTTATTATAGTTTTTGCGATGTGGGGGGGCCTCGGTTTAGTGGTTCATAGGTAGTTTATGGGTGTTAGTGACTTAGTGTACTAAATGGGTGTTAGTGTACTAAAAAAATACCGAATTTCGGAACGGAATAGAACCGAATTCAGCCGAATCCGAATAAATCCGAAACAAATTTATTCGGATCCGAATAAATCCAAAACAAATTTATTCAAATTTTGCCGAATTCGATTCGATCCGAAACGAAATTCGAAAAGTCCGAATCGATCCGAACCGAAAACGAACCGAATTTTTTAGCCGTGCACATGTCTAGATTTTATTCAGCACACAATAACAATGTAGCACAATACAACAACACAATGAGGATTTCAGAACTACATAGGCAGGTTAATAATATGATGACGTCATTAGAAGATTCAACCATACACATTACAGATTCACGACTGTACCGCCCCTTTCTGAACTTTAACACTCAATACTACAATACAACATATACGTAAATAACAGTTTGGAACAGCATTATTAGGGAGATTTCAATGGGACAATTAATAAATATTGTCAGATCGCAAATCACTTATATATACAATACTACAGATGACAGCCGGAAGTTATTCAGTATTAGTGCCATTTTAATGGGACGCATACAATATTGACAGCTCGGCAATCACTTATATATACAATACTACAGATGACAGCCGGAAGTTATTCAGTATTAGTGCCATTTGAAAGGGACGCATACAATATTGACATCTCGGCAATCACTTATATATACAATACTACAGATGGCAGACGGGAAGTTTGGAATTATTATTGCGATTTTAAAGGGAAGCATACAATATTGACAGCTCGGCAATCACTTATATATACAATACTACAGATGGCAGACGGGAAGTTCGGAATTATTATTGCGATTTGAAAGGGACGCATACAATATTGACAGCTCGGCAATCACTTATATATACAATACTACAGATGGCAGACGGGAAGTTCAGAATTATTATTGCGATTTTAAAGGGACGCGTACAATATTGACAGCTCGGCAATCACTTATATATACAATACTACAGATGGCAGATGTTACTTTATCGTTTTCAAACAATGTTGCAGCAACATTGATCGATCACATTCGATGCACATTATACACAACTATGCACTTTCATTCATGTTAGCCTGGACGTGTGCTTGTTACTATAAGATCGCGTTTAAGAAATATTGATTACGCATATGATCAAACATTACAAACATGCACTGTATGTGTGATATTTGACACTTTCACATTGAGATTCATTGAGGGAAAACAACATTTCAGCCCAAAAAAAAAAAACGCCCACTGTGAAAGCATTCGCGCCGCTCACATACAAACAAGTGAATACAATCAGCAATCATTACAAACTCACTACCATTGGACAAATTGTACTATAAATCCCCCAAACAACATGGCCAAAGCATCACTTGTGATCCACATCAGATCAAGTGCATACCTTGTTACGCTGTTTTGAAAGATGGATGACGATGACATGGTAGACGCTGCTGGTGCTGCTATTGGCGAACTAGCTGTTGATCGAATCAGGCAGCCTCGGCGGCTCAGACTGAGACGAAGGGGTCGTCTGGTTCGAGGTCCTCGTGTCTACAGGGTGAGACCCACCTTGGAAAACATGAGCGACTTTAAGTATCAGCTCAATCGCGAACAGCTCATTGGCCTTTACGATCTTCTTAAACCTCATTTGGAGCCACGTGTACGAATAAGGACTGCTGTTCCCGCCATGAGTAAGATGCTAAGTTGTCTATACGTCCTGGCCTCCGGGAGTTTTCAATCCGGAGAAATGTACATGCATGGCCTGGCTCAAGGTACATTCTCTGTGGTGTTTGATAACTTTCTGGACGCCATGGTACGTATCAGTAAGCATTACATAGGATTCCCACAGAATGATGGTGATTGGAGGCGCCTGAAGCGGGAATTCTTTGATATTGCTCAATTGCCCAATGTCTTGGAAGCCATAGATTGTACCCACATTGCGCTGCGTGCTCCAATTGATGACTTGCCCTTCAGAAATCGCAAACATTTTCATAGCCTCAACGTGCAGTATGTTTGTGACGCACAGATGAGGATTATGCATGTGTGTGCGAATTTTGGAGGGGCTTGTCATGATGCCGCATCCTCGCTCAGTCGTCCCTGTGGAGACTATTTGAGGAAAGACAAATGCCCCCTGGTTATCTCGTTGGTGAGTATTTGTGCACAACATGGTTAATTAGTTTGACAATTGCCACTGTAGTTTTAAAATGTTAGCGTAATGTTCAGCTATAGGATGCAATTTAACCATTTATTTATTTTTCCGCAAATGTCTAGTTTTAGTTCAAGGCAGATATGTAGCATGTCTTACCTTAAATGCTCAGATAGAGAATGCAATGTAACCATTTAGTTTGCATTTTACACAAGGTTTGGTTTAGGAGAAATACGCATATGTAGCATGTCTTAGCTGAAATGGGAAGATATTAGCTCATGCAATTTAACCATGTCATTGTCTCTTTCCACAAATGTTTAGTTTTAGTTCAATGCAGATATGTAGCATGTCTTACCTTAAATGCTCAGATAGAGAATGCAATGTAACCATTTAGTTTGCATTTTACACAAGGTTTGGTTTAGGAGAAATACGCATATGTAGCATGTCTTAGCTGAAATGGGACGATATTAGCTCATGCAATTTAACCATGTCATTGTCTCTTTCCGCAAAGGTTTAGTTTTAGTTCAATGCAGATATGTAGCATGTCTTACCTTAAATGCTCAGATAGAGAATGCAATGTAACCATTTAGTTTGCATTTTACACAAGGTTTGGTTTAGGAGAAATACGCATATGTAGCATGTCTTAGCTGAAATGGGAAGATATTAGCTCATGCAATTTAACCATGTCATTGTCTCTTTCCGCAAATGTCTAGTTTTAGTTCAATGCAGATATGTAGCATGTCTTACCTTAAATGCTCAGATAGAGAATGCAAGGTAACCATTTAGTTTGCATTTTACACAAGGTTTGGTTTAGGAGAAATACGCATATGTAGCATGTCTTAGCTAAAATGGGAAGATATTAGCTCATGCAATTTAACCATGTCATTGTCTCTTTCCGCAAATGTCTAGTTTTAGTTAAATGCAGATATGTAGCATGTCTTACCTTAAATTCTCAGATAGAGAATGCAATGTAACCATTTAGTTTGCATTTTACACAAGGTTTAGTTTAGGAGAAATACGCATATGTAGCATGTCTTAGCTGAAATGGGAAGATATTAGCTCATGCAATTTAACCATGTCATTGTCTCTTTCCGCAAATGTCTAGTTTTAGTTCAATGCAGATATGTAGCATGTCTTACCTTAAATGCTCAGATAGAGAATGCAATGTAACCATTTAGTTTGCATTTTACTCAAGGTTTGGTTTAGGAGAAATACGCATATGTAGCATGTCTTAGCTGAAATGGGAAGATATTAGCTCATGCAATTTAACCATGTCATTGTCTCTTTCCACAAATGTTTAGTTTTAGTTCAATGCAGATATGTAGCATGTCTTACCTTAAATGCTCAGATAGAGAATGCAATGTAACCATTTAGTTTGCATTTTACACAAGGTTTGGTTTAGGAGAAATACGCATATGTAGCATGTCTTAGCTGAAATGGGAAGATATTAGCTCATGCAATTTAACCATATCATTGTCTCTTTCCGCAAATGTCTAGTTTTAGTTCAATGCAGATATGTAGCATGTCTTACCTTAAATGCTCAGATAGAGAATGCAATGTAACCATTTAGTGTGCATTTTACACAAGGTTTGGTTTAGGAGAAATACGCATATGTAGCATGTCTTAGCTGAAATGGGAAGATATTAGCTCATGCAATTTAACCATGTCATTGTCTCTTTCCACAAATATTTAGTTTTAGTTCAATGCAGATATGTAGCATGTCTTACCTTAAATGCTCAGATAGAGAATGCAATGTAACCATTTAGTTTGCATTTTACACAAGGTTTGGTTTAGGAGAAATACGCATATGTAGCATGTCTTAGCTGAAATGGGAAGATATTAGCTCATGCAATTTAACCATGTCATTGTCTCTTTCCGCAAATGTTTAGTTTTAGTTCAATGCAGATATGTAGCATGTCTTACCTTAAATGCTCAGATAGAGAATGCAATGTAACCATTTAGTTTGCATTTTACTCAAGGTTTGGTTTAGGAGAAATACGCATATGTAGCATGTCTTAGCTGAAATGGGAAGATATTAGCTCATGCAATTTAACCATGTCATTGTCTCTTTCCGCAAATGTCTAGTTTTAGTTCAATGCAGATATGTAGCATGTCTTACCTTAAATGCTCAGATAGAGAATGCAATGTAACCATTTAGTGTGCATTTTACACAAGGTTTGGTTTAGGAGAAATACGCATATGTAGCATGTCTTAGCTGAAATGGGAAGATATTAGCTCATGCAATTTAACCATGTCATTGTCTCTTTCCACAAATGTTTAGTTTTAGTTCAATGCAGATATGTAGCATGTCTTACCTTAAATGCTCAGATAGAGAATGCAATGTAACCATTTAGTTTGCATTTTACACAAGGTTTGGTTTAGGAGAAATACGCATATGTAGCATGTCTTAGCTGAAATGGGACGATATTAGCTCATGCAATTTAACCATGTCATTGTCTCTTTCCGCAAAGGTTTAGTTTTAGTTCAATGCAGATATGTAGCATGTCTTACCTTAAATGCTCAGATAGAGAATGCAATGTAACCATTTAGTTTGCATTTTACACAAGGTTTGGTTTAGGAGAAATACGCATATGTAGCATGTCTTAGCTGAAATGGGACGATATTAGCTCATGCAATTTAACCATGTCATTGTCTCTTTCCGCAAATGTCTAGTTTTAGTTAAATGCAGATATGTAGCATGTCTTACCTTAAATTCTCAGATAGAGAATGCAATGTAACCATTTAGTTTGCATTTTACACAAGGTTTGGTTTAGGAGAAATACGCATATGTAGCATGTCTTAGCTGAAATGGGAAGATATTAGCTTGTGCAATTTAACCATGTCATTGTCTCTTTCCGCAAATGTCTAGTTTTAGTTCAATGCAGATATGTAGCATGTCTTACCTTAAATGCTCAGATAGAGAATGCAATGTAACCATTTAGTTTGCATTTTACACAAGGTTTGGTTTAGGAGAAATACGCATATGTAGCATGTCTTAGCTGAAATGGGACGATATTAGCTCATGCAATTTAACCATGTCATTGTCTCTTTCCGCAAATGTCTAGTTTTAGTTCAATGCAGATATGTAGCATGTCTTACCTTAAATTCTCAGATAGAGAATGCAATGTAACCATTTAGTTTGCATTTTACACAAGGTTTGGTTTAGGAGAAATACGCATATGTAGCATGTCTTAGATGAAATGGGAAGATATTAGCTCATGCAATTTAACCATGTCATTGTCTCTTTCCGCAAATGTCTAGTTTTAGTTCAATGCAGATATGTAGCATGTCTTACCTTAAATGCTCAGATAGAGAATGCAATGTAACCATTTAGTTTGCATTTTACACAAGGTTTGGTTTAGGAGAAATATGCATATGTAGCATGTCTTAGCTGAAATGGGACGATATTAGCTCATGCAATTTAACCATGTCATTGTCTCTTTCCGCAAATGTCTAGTTTTAGTTCAATGCAGATATGTAGCATGTCTTACCTTAAATGCTCAGATAGAGAATGCAATGTAACCATTTAGTTTGCATTTTACACAAGGTTTGGTTTAGGAGAAATACGCATATGTAGCATGTCTTAGCTGAAATGGGAAGATATTAGCTCATGCAATTTAACCATGTCATTGTCTTTTTCCGCAAATGTCTAGTTTTAGTTAAATGCAGATATGTAGCATGTCTTACCTTAAATGCTCAGATAGAGAATGCAATGTAACCATTTAGTTTGCATTTTACACAAGGTTTGGTTTAGGAGAAATACGCATATGTAGAATGTCTTAGCTGAAATGGGAAGATAGAGAATAAGATTGAACTAGATTATTCTTTTAAAATACAAAAATTTGATAGTGGATTATCGTGTACAAAAACTTTTATTGGAATCAAAATACTATTTTGAGGATTCATTTTGAATTATGTTCTGTTCATAATTTATAAGTGATTCTGGGTACATGAGCCGGCCTTGGCTTATTACCCCCTTGCGTAGCCCGACTGATGTGTCTGAGGAGCGCTACAATAGGGCTCATAAGAAAACCAGGGCAGTGGTTGAACGGATGTTCGGGCTCCTGAAGATGAGGTTCAGGTGCCTGGACCGGTCGGGAGGAGCCCTCCAGTACAACCCAAAGAAGGTGGCTAAGATCGTTGTAGCCTGTAGTTTCCTGCATAATATTGCACAGCGGGCTGGGATGCTGCAGGGCGTCCAGGCGCACAGAAACCTCCTCAGAGATGAGGAGGATAATCCTGTTTTAGAGGGGCCATTCCAGGACGAGGGGCTCAATGTCAGAGCAGACATCATCAACCGCCACTTTAGACGGTAAATAATAGAAGTTAGACTGGAGTATTGTCAATAGATGTGAACTCTGGGGAAATGACAAGTAGAGAATTGTGCAAACATGTTAGGATTGTTCATCAAATGCTAAAAATGTGTTTGATTTCTTAATATAGGTGATGCTCTGGTCATTGGGTCCTGTAGCGAGTCTTTGCCACCTGGTTTTTAAAGAGGACATCAGATGGTAAGTATAAATGTATGGACTGTTGCTGGCATGAATTGTACACAAATACATCATATGGCATACATTTTCAAAACTAGTATTTAGTTTACACATTACTTAAAATGTACATACTCAGAAAGGAATCCTCTAGCATAACTATCCTCTAGCATGACTATTGTTCAATATCACACATTAGAGGTTCGTTCTGCTCAATATGACTCATCTTCACACTTGATAGAACATAACACAAGATGCTACACACGCTTAGTAAGCTAGTGACAGAAATGTATTCTGAAATGTGGGGTGGTAGAGGGGTACAGAACTGATTCACACACTTGTAGTAATTTTTATTAAACTTTTTCTGCCATTAGGGAGCTGACTTAATCTAAAGACTGAAAGGGAAGAATTAGAAGCCTGACAGTGAAGATTGCCCAGACTGACAGTGGAAAAAGCCAAGACTGAAATTGAAGTATACCAATGGGATCATGTCTGGCATTATCTTTCCAATCTGCTGACCTTGAAAACCATACAAAGACATGTTCACATGGTAAGTGCCAACTATTTGATAGAATAAGGCTGTGGAGGCATCCTATTGGAGACACTTAGATTATTTTCTAATTTTTAGATGGTATTTCGCAGTCCTCTATTTTTGAAATGATGATGAATAAGGCACCTATTGAAGATCAACTGTTTACCCCTGAATTGACTTTCAAAGACCATGCATTATCCAGGTTGGTGTACCAATGCATGCTAGTGAAGAATGTTGAATATTAGTAGCTTACATACATTAGTCATATTTAGTTCATAATTAGATATTTAGGGATCACAATCAGACACTTAGATGATTTTACTTTTTTAGATGGTATTTCAGTCCTCTATTTTATGAACTGATGAATAAGACACCTATTGAAGATCAACTGTTTACCCCTGAATTGAATTTCAAAGACCATGCATTATCCAGGTTGGTGTACCAATGCATGCTAGTGAAGAATGTTGAATATTAGTAGCTTACATACATTAGTCATATTTAGTTCATAATTAGATATTTAGGGATCACAATCAGACACTTAGATGATTTTACTTTTTTAGATGGTATTGCAGTCCTCTATTTTATGAACTGATGAATAAGACACCTATTGAAGATCAACTGTTTACCCCTGAATTGACTTTCAAAGACCATGCATTATCCAGGTTGGTGTACCAATGCATGCTAGTGAAGAATGTTGAATATTAGTAGCTTACATACATTAGTCATATTTAGTTCATAATTAGATATTTAGGGATCACAATCAGACACTTAGATGATTTTACTTTTTTAGATGGTATTTCAGTCCTCTATTTTATGAACTGATGAATAAGACACCTATTGAAGATCAACTGTTTACCCCTGAATTGACTTTCAAAGACCATGCATTATCCAGGTTGGTGTACCAATGCATGCTAGTGAAGAATGTTGAATATTAGTAGCTTACATACATTAGTCATATTTAGTTCATAATTAGATATACTTCGAAAAATAAACATCAATGCACATATCTTAGTCAATTACATAAGGCATCTATGTGCAACCAACAATCAGCATCAAAATAGCCTATCTAGATATGTATTTAATCCAAGAATATATATAATTACAATCTAATGATTGAATACCAAAACATATTAAGTTGTTCAAATATTATAATCTTATCCAAAATGCATACATAACATATAGCTTAATGTCCCTCTAAGCTGAAGACTGCGAAATACATCCATTACAATATATATTTCAGTCAGTGTGTAAAACAATCCAGAAGTTAATCTAAATATGCTTTACTCATATGTTATACTAATTTAGCAAAAGGAAGGTGGCTAGGTTTATGATTTTTCAACCATTATTGTGAAATGTCTCTTTAAAGGGACATGAACTCAAAATATACTTAAAGGGAGACAGTTAAAAAATTAATGATTTATACATTATGAATGAGTATTCTATTTTAAGCAACTTTAAAAATTGTCTCATATTATCAATGTTCCTCATGATGTTGCTATCATTACTTTAAAAATAAGGCATTAAATAGATAATTTATTTGCTTCAGTACTCTGGACAGACCTTTTTTTTTTTTTTGGTTGGATTAATTGATCCAACAATCATCAAGGACAACCCAGGTTTTTTTGCAAAAATTGTCCGTAATCTAAAATATCATTATTGATTTGCAAAGAAAGATAACAAGATAATTCTTAACATTTGAGAATTGGATTAAATTATAAAGTTGCTTAACATTTCATGCTCAATCTGAATCACAAACGCTAAATGTGTTTGGACAGTGTCCCTTTAAGAGATTTAAAGAGTGTATTTACTTCTCTTCTTATCTTGACATACTTTGCTTGAAAAGCATATCGAGATAGGCTCAGTAGATGAAGATTGGTGGATGCACAGAGATGCCTTATGTGATTGGCTCAACCATGTGCATTTAAATTTCTTCTGTTGAGGATATCTAAATACTAAGATAAATTGAGTTACATTTTAAAGTCTAAACAATTTTCTATCTCTACAGATCTTTTGATACAATTGTTTGTTTTATGTCTATTTAAAAATAAAGACGCCATTGCACAATAACATATATGAGCACTTCAGACAAATACAAGCTCGAGGTTTATTTACTAATAACAAACAAACCTGTAGTTTAACATTTATAAACAGATTATACAAGTTACGGACATTATAACCTGAATTTGAACATTCAGAAAGATTGCGTGAGAAACGGATCTTGAAACACCAGATTTGCATCTTTAAACATTAGAGTCTAATGTCACGCAATAGCACATAATCAATGTGCATTATGAAATACATTTAATAGAGCAATGTCAATACTTCACAATAAGTCAACAAATTGATTTAATGAACAATAAAGACATACAATATTAAATGTGTATTTGTATTAAAGAAACAGACCGTTATTAAACCAAAAAATGTATACAACATTTAATAATGTGATAGTATTGGATTTTAAAGAGAATTTAAACATTAATATTTAACGGATCACGGATATTAAATCTGCGTCACACATATCCGCATGACAGGCCCATGAGTTACAAATAAGTCTACATGAAAAATGAAGTAACAGCACCACCAGGAGGTATGTGTAAGGAAGTTACTAAGATATGAAACATTAAGGAACGGCCAATCAGAGTTCATCACACAAACACAACTTGAGTCAGGATGGTCTCACAGACATTCTAACAATATTTCAAACTTTTATCCAATCAGATGTACAGATAACTTGTCCCATGGTGCATCTCATGTTTACTTCACCATATAAAAGTCCATTACACGTTGCCATCTTTGTCAGTTCTCTAATGCCTGCAGGCGTACTGTATATATAATTTATATATATCATATCAGAAAACCCAGCAGGCATGACGTCTCCCAGGTTCACCAAGCCAGAGAGTGCTGCACTGGTCCACGCCGTCAAGGACTTTTATCCCCAGCTGTTTGGGAACAAGAGGAGGTCGACAGATGCGCATGTTAAGAAGGCCCTCTGGGAGTCTATCACCAATGCGGTTTAATTGGTGTGTGATGTCCAGAGGAGCCAGGATCAAATCATGAGGAGATTCGGAGATATGAGGTTGTGCTTGACAAAAAAAGTCAACCTCATAAGGGACTGGGTACAAGCCCGTAAAAGAGGGGGCGGAAACTATACCTACTCCCTTATGAGGTGACTTTATGCAAGCTCCTCAATCTCCTGGTCCCCAAAAGATTTAGATCCTCGCCATCCTCGGCCTCCTCTTCTTCCCTCCCAGCTGCGGGATCTGAAAGTCCTGAAGCGGGGGCCAGGGCAGCTGCTTCTCCGTCCGGTGGCCTGGGAGGAGCTGATAGAGAATCTGAACCAGGTAACTATCCAACTTCATATAATATCTTAATATTTGATTATTTTTTTAAAAATGTGTATATAGTCAGATACTAAACCTATACAGATCTCACAACATACACTACATATGATGTTTAGATATCTGATTTTAGATTAGTGACACATGAAATAGGAATGATGTTTCTTGCGCTCTATAGAATATGCGTCACAGAGCGAAAATTGAATTGCGCATACACGTTAACATGGGTTTGCTGTAAGTGGCATTGCTTTATACATGTTGGTCAAATGACGGATGCGTAATTCAGCTTGGAATCATTGCGCAATGATCACGAAAATTAAAATTGCGCATACACGTTAACATGGGTTTGCTGAAAGTGGCATTGCTTTATACATGTTGGTCAAATGACGGATGCGTTATTCAGCTTGGAATCATTGCGCAATGATCGCAAAAATTAGAATTGCGCATACACGTTAACATGGGTTTGCTGTAAGTGGCATTGCTTTACACATGTTGGTCAAATGACGGATGCGTAATTCCGCTTGGAATCATTGCACAATGATCGCGAAAATGGAATTGCGCATACACGTTAACATGGGTTTGCTGTAAGTGGCATTGCTTTATACATGTCAAAATGAAATGTGAATTATTATATATGTGAAGAATACAGTATTCTTATTTTCAATATTATACATAATAAAAAAAAAGCAGAATCAAAAACAAAAATAACATATGCCCATCAATTGATGAGAATGAAATAACACCAAAAAATAATTAAAGCTACAGTAAACAACACAACTGATTGAAAATAAGAGTACAGGATATATTTATCATGAATTTAATTGAGGAAACAATTAACTCATGGGACTACCACAAGATTAATAGTTTTTAATTGATTTGCTAATAATGTAAAGATTTTAAACATGGCATGATTTGTATTAATGATATCCAATCCTCATTTAATATATTACAGATCTGGATGTTGGTGCTGGATCCTCAAGCCAGGGCTTGTCACAGTATTGTATGTCTCATTTGAATTGACATTTGTCTTAGAATTATGGACAGAACATTACATACTAAATCCACATTGTTCAATATTTATATGTATCTGCAAAATGGATTAGTAAAATATTTACAAATAAGAATTTAAAAAAAATAAACAGAGGATTACATTGTAAGACTACTCTGAATTTTTATCAAATTTAAAATATCCCATCTATTCTGGATATCTTAATTTTAATGTAAGATTCTTTGAATGTCCAATTTATATTCTTCCCTTGTGTATTGCTTAATCTTATTTGTATAAATTTTTAAAAAACTCCCACACTTTTGCATATGATTTTTAAAAAATAAAATATATATTCCATTTTTGAAATTGATCACGTCATTTAAGGGACATGCCAACGAAATTTTACATTGAATGATTTGTAAACGTGATTTTATTGTTTTGTTTAAACATTTTATGAGCTACATTGGTTCAGTCTATTGTTTTAGTTCTTCTAAAAACATATTGATTTTGGTTTAGGTTAAACAATGCATTACTGGTATTATCCGGCTGTTTTTTTATGCATAAATTGGCATTGGTTAAAAAGTTAAAATCATGTGTTGAGATAACAGTAGTACATAGTTTCAAAAAGTATACAATTACACATTTAGAGCTTCATGTCCCTTTAATAGATGAAAATTAAATAATTCTTAGGATATCCTTAAATAACATATTAGATTCGAATTGCATGCTCAATCCCATTCATTACATCAACATATGGAGTAGAGAATTCATTAACACCAACCTTGTCAAATCAATATATTTTTATATTAAAGGGACACTGAGCTAAAATTATTAATGTTGTCATTCAGATAGAGCATGCAATATTAAGCAACATTTAAATATAATACTATAGTCATATGTGAAATATTCTATTGCTAAATGTATTTTAAAATCAAGAATGTACGTTTATCTGCAGCTCAATTTTGGTTGACCAACCTGGGTTTTTATTGATGATTGGTGGATACCTTCAACAAACAATATTTATTGAATCCAATATTGCTTATCTGCCTTTAAGATTAAAATGTATTAATATTACAATTATAATAGGAGTCAATGTTAAATCATTTGGAACAGTTTGAACAGTGAAATCAATGATTGAAATAAATCATGTCAGTATCCCTTTAATAAACAATTGATTCATTAATCCTTACATTCTTTGGATTAGACAATATTGATATATAATTCACATATTCACTGTTGGAGTTACATTCTAGATATAAGCATACTCTAACAGCACCATGATTACATATTTGTACTAATCAATTTGGTTTGGTATTGTGATCAATATGTGTTGTGTCCTAAACAAGATTACTGTACATTGCACAAATGGATCGATGTGCCACATGCCTTTGTTTATATTTGTCAACAGCTGATATTCAAAATGTGGTTTGTGTGTATTCTTTAAAGAACATTGCTCAATGGGTATATTTAGATATGCAATAGCATCGTATGAGATGAGTTTGATGTCTAATATAGTCAGAAATTAAACATATATTCAATACATCATTTTTTACAGAATCCCCTTGATTCAATCAAGCATTTTATTTTATAATGACTGCTCTATTCTTCACATTTTAAAGTTGATTATTCTTATAAATCGATACAGATGTGGTTTAGTGCTATCCCAAATGTGTTCACTAATATATATCTATATCATTCATAGAGAGAGTTGGTGTGGGGAGCCCAGAGGAATCCAGCACTGACACAGAGCCGCCTTTGTGGTCTTCTGGTAAGTCCATTGACTCATTTATATGTCATTGAAGGTGTATTGGTAATCAATATTATGAGCATGATTCTGATGAAGCATAACATTTGAAACAAACATATAATTGGCTCCTCTGATTATATATTAATTTTATTTGAATATTGAAAGATTAAGAATTAAAACTTTCTTAGTCTACACCTTTGTTATTCAGAAGATGTATAGCATATGTTTGTTTCCATGTTCATTTTTGACAACAATCATCAAGTGATACACACATGACAAATCTTAAATGTTCAATGTACTATGCATTTATGATTTTAAAATTAATACAAACAATAAATAGAAAATCTGAATCATTGATAATAACAAATATAATGTCATTTGTATGCTCCATCAAAATGATGTAAATCATAACTTTGGGTGTGTATATCTTTAATGCAACATTGATGTGTGTCTTTGAGCAACAGTAACATATGTTATAATATCTGATCTTAACGTGTACACAACATGTTATGTTTTACAGAGATTGATTTAACATGTGGGACGGAGGAGGAAGAGGTTCACTTGGAGTCTGATGGTATGTGAAATATATCTAACATGTATCCAACATGTTTTTTTATTGGAAATCATTTAATTGAAGACATTCAAAGTCTACAGCTTTTGCACTTTAAAAAGGAATATTATTTGTCTGTTCAAATACACTACTGCCCCCTTTATATATCAGGCAGCATGAAGATATGCTTGGATTTGTTTAAATATTTGGATTGGAAATTCATGCCATCATGATATCACATGCATATTCTAGGGCAAACCACAATAATAATTTTAGAATTGTACAGACAGTCATTGATATTCATCTGAGTGCCTATATGCATACCATATCCTCATGTCATCATTGTTTAGAAATTCAAACACACTTCTAAGTATATTGCAAACATAATCAAGTTGAAATGCGTTGATTTGATTTCATGATGTATGAGATGTTAATATATTTATTATATTTATTTCAGATGGATCCTCTGCTTCTGGTCATCATTGTTCCTCCCCTGCCCAGTCCCCTGCCTAGTCCCCTGCCCAGCCCCCTGCCCAGTCCCCTGCCCAGCCCCCTGCCCAGTCCCCTGCCCAGCCCCCTGCCCAGTCCCCTGCCCAGCCCCCTGCCCAGCCCCCTGCCCAGTCCCCTGCCCAGCCCCCTGCCCAGTCCCCTTCCCCTCCCGGCCCTTCCCATTTGTCCTGTCGTATCCCTCCCAAAAAATGCCCCTTCATCCCCCTTCACTGCTCTCCCCGTCTTTTGCCCCGTACAGCTACCCCAGCTGCCCAGCCCCCAACTCACCACTGCCCAGCTGTACGGGCTACCCCAGAGCAGCAGCCCATCCCTCCCCAACCCAATCCCATCCCTCCCCCCTGTCTCAACCTTCATTGTCCTGGGTGTCGTATTGTCCTTCCCAGGCACAGCTGTAAGTATCATTCAAAATCAACATTATAAGATACTTAACCCCTTAATGACCGCAGCACTTTTCCATTTTCTGTCCGTTTGGGACCAAGGCTATTTTTACATTGTTGCGGTGTTTGTGTTTAGCTGTAATTTTCCTCTTACTCATTTACTGTAACCACATATATTATATACCGTTTTTTCTCGCCATTAAATTGACTTTCAAAAGATACCATAATTTTCATCATATCTTATAATTTACTATAAAAAACATTATAAAATATGAGGAAAAAATGGAAAAAAACACATTTTTTCTAACTTTGACCCCCAAAATCTGTTACACATCTACAACCACCAAAAAACACCCATGCTAAATAGTTTCTAAATTTTGTCCTGAGTTTAGAAATACCCAATGTTTACATGTTCTTTGCTTTTTTTGCAAGTTATAAGGCCATAAGTACAAGTAGCACTTTGCTATTTCAAAACCACTTTTTTTCAAAATTAGCGCTAGTTACATTGGAACACTAATATCTTTCAGGAATCCGTGAATATCCATTGACATGTATATATATTTTTTTAGAAGACATCCCAAAGTATTGATCTAGGCCCATTTTGGTATATTTCATGCCACCATTTCACCACCAAATGCGATCAAATAAAAAAAATTGTTCACTTTTTCACCACTATTTTCACAAACTTTAGGTTTCTCACTGAAATTATTTACAAACAACTTATGCAATTATAGCATAAATGGTTGTAAATGCTTCTCTGGGATCCCCTTTGTTCAGAAATAGCAGACATATATGGCTTTGGCTTTGCTTTTTGGTAATTAGAAGGCTGCTAAATGCCCCTGCGCAAAATACGTGTATTATGCCCAGCAGTGAAGGGGTTAATTAGGGAGCATGTAGGGAGCTTCTAGGGTTAATTTTAGCTTTAGTGTAGTGTAGTAGACAACCCCAAGTATTGATCTAGGCCCATTTTGGTATATTTCATGCCACCATTTCACCGCCAAATGCGATCAAATTAAAAAAAACTTTATTTTTTTCACAATTTTAGGTTTCTCACTGAAATTATTTACAAACAGCTTGTGCAATTATGGCACAAATGGTTGTAAATGCTTCTCTGGGATGCCCTTTGTTCATAAATAGCAGACATATATGACTTTGGCGTTGCTTTTTGGTAATTAGAAAGTTGCTAAATGCAGCTGCGCATCACACGTGTATTATGGCTAGCAGTGAAGGGGTTAATTAGGTAGTGTGTAGGTAGCTTGCAGGGTTAATTTTAGCTTTAGTGTAGAGTTCAGCCTCCCACCTGACACATCCCACCCCCTGATCCCTCCCAAACAGCTCCCTTCCCTCCCCCACCCCACTATTGTCCCCGCCATCTTAAGTACTGGCAGAAAGTCTGCCAGTACTAAAATAAAAGTTTTTTTGTTTTTTTTAAAGAAAAAAAAAGAAGCATATTTACATATGCTGTGTTTAGGATCCCCCCTTAGCCCCCAACCTCCCTGATCCCCCCCCCAAAACAGCTCTCTAAGCCTCCCCCTCTGCCTTATTGGGGGCCATCTTGGGTACTGGCAGCTGTCTGCCAGTACCCAGTTTGCACAATTAAATGTTTATTTTTTTAATTTATTTTTTATTTTTTCTGTAGTGTAGCTTTCCCCCCCCCCCACGGACCAACCCCCACCACCTAAATAACGCCTAAGGGTTTTTTTTTTAAATTATTGGTCCCACTTTTATTTTGGTACACATTTTCTTCTGTAGTGCAGCGGTCCCCACCCGGACTTCCACGCCCACGATCCCGCCCCCCTCCACATGACCAGGGCCATCGATGGCCGCCACCCACCTCCCACACCGGCTCCCACCCACCAACAATACCGGCCATCGATGTCCGGTGCAGAGAGGGCCACAGAGTGGCTCTCTCTGCATCGAATGGCCATCTAAGGTTATTGCAGGATGCCTCCATATCGAGGCATCACTGCAATAACCGGAAAGCAGCTGGAAGCGAGCAGGATCGCTTCCAGCTGCTTTCCACACCGAGGACGTGCAGGGTACGTCCTCAGGCGTTAACTGCCTTTTTTCTGAGGACGTACCCTGCACGTCCTCGGTCATTAAGGGGTTAAAGGTACACTGACTGAAAATTTGTACATTGTGATTCAAATAGAGCATGCAATGTTAATCAAATTTATAATTTACTACTCTTATCAATTATTCTTCATTCTCTTGCTATCTTTATTGAAACAAAGAAATGCCTATATTTTGTTTTTATTTTAAAAAATATGGACATCATTTCTTTATTGTTGGATGGATGTATCCATCAATCAGCAGGGACAACCAAAGTTGATAAACAAAAATGGCCTGCCCTATAAACTTACATTCTTGCATTTAAAATATAGCTAGAGAATTCAAACATTTAAAGAATACGAGTAAATTAATAATTCTTTTTAATGTCATGCTCTATCTGAATCAGTAACTAAAATATTTAGGTTTACTGTCCCTTTAATTTGATATCACTACATATACCAATCACCACTATTTGTATCCAAATATTTATGTCCAAATGATCATACATTATCTCTTGTATAACCCAGTGGGAATGTAATTTCTTCTGGTTGCTATGTTTACACAGCTTGTCCTCAACGCCAAAATGTTTAAGGATAGGTGTGCCTACCACAGTATAACTAAAATCTTAAATTTGCTAATGTAAGTACAATGTAAATCCTTTAACAAGATTTAAGACACTCAAGCTGTAAAAGTGGATCATCAAAAACCAATTAAAGGGGACAACATGTTGGATTAAAATGTCCATTTAATGGTTTAGGTCTGTCTGAATAACATATTTCATGTGTAAATAATCAATGTCAACAAATTAATTTAAAAAAATATTTGTCTTTATGATGACAATGTATATTTGCTTTTTATTTTGTCTGTTGTGTAATTATCATTAATATTTATTTATTCTTTATTTTAGGCTGTGACTCAACATGGCTCATGCTAGAAGGTATAGCACGTGTAGAGCAGGCCGTGTTGAGGAACGCAGCTGTCCTGAGAGGGATGAACGACACCATGCAGGCCCAGCTCCAGGTTCAGCATTTGACTTTGCGGCAGATCATGCGATTAAATTCAATGCCTGAATCTGGAGCTGGACATGCACAGGACGATGAAGGGGATGACCAGTAAGTGGAGGATCTGGAGATGCTCCAAGGGCGCAGATAAGAATCCTCCGTCCACATGTTGATGTTTTTGTTATGGTTGCCATTTGGCCTTTTTTTCTTATTATTGTTGTGCCTGTTGCACTCTTTTACCTTGTCATATGGCTCAAATGGGGCTATGCTGGCCCTTGGCAACTCTCTTCATGGACTGTGATGCACTCTCTTACCTTGTCATATGGCTCAAATGGGGCTATGCTGGCCCTTGGCAACTCTCTTCATGGACTGTGATGCACTCTGTTACCTTGTCATATGGCTCCAATGGGGCTATGCTGGCCCTTGGCAACTCTCTTCATGGACTGTGATGCACTCTGTTACCTTGTCATATGGCTCAAATGGGGCTATGCTGGCCCTTGGCAACTCTCTTCATGGACTGGGATGCACTCTGTTACCTTGTCATATGGCTCCAAAGGGGCTATGCTGGCCTTTGGCAACTCTCTTCATGGACTGTGATGCACTCTGTTACCTTGTCATATGTCTCAAATGGGGCTATGCTGGCCCTTGGCAACTCTCTTCATGGACTGTGATGCACTCTCTTACCTTGTCATATGGCTCAATGGGGCTATGCTGGCCCTTGGCAACTCTCTTCATGGACTGTGATGCACTCTGTTACCTTGTCATATGGCTCCAATGGGGCTATGTTGGCCCTTGGCAACTCTCTTCATGGACTGTGATGCACTCTGTTACCTTGTCATATGGCTCCAATGGGGCTATGCTGGCCCTTGGCAACTCTCTTCATGGACTGTGATGCACTCTCTTACCTTGTCATATGGCTCCAATTTTCCTGATATTTACATGATTATTTCTAAACGTTGTTGATGTTTTCTGACATACTAATAAAAGACATGTCATTGCACGATTCTTTGTCCTCCTTATTCATGTCATTGATTGAAATCTCTAGTTTATCTGGTTGATCCTTAAAGGGACCTTACCAAAAATAATGGTGTTTCCTGAATCATATATGTAATACAATTGTAAATTACTTTAAGATTAACATCTCCAATGTAATTTTATTATTTGTCTTTATATATTTTTCAAAAAGCTTTATCATTGCATGATTATGATTAGCATAGTAATTGTTTATATATGTATATATAGATAGTTATTTGTGTATATATATATGTATATTTCAAATTTCACATCCATGTGTGTATTTATAAACTCTGCATGAATTGATGCACCTTTAACAAATGATCTGAGGATTGATACAATGATATAATCCCTGTAAAGTGTTCATGTTATTGAATTAGTATTGTCTCTGTTTATCCTCTTTTTATAAATAAAAATCATGTCCCTTTAAGTGATGGTGAGCACAATTGTTAATGAATGTATTTCCATTTCTAAAGCGTTTTTGTCCTTTTTACATGAACAAGGACATATAATCTTATTAATAAACAATCTTATTGTAATGTTGACAGCACATGTATTTCATTTTCAATTCTATCTTATTGTAAAAGTGTAACCAAATCAATCTCTGTGTGTAATGCGCATATTTTAGATGAGGAATATTTTTCAACAAATATTTTTAAAAAATATTTCTCCTCCCATATATGGCTATAGGTAGGCTGACCATATTTCAACTTGAATAAATGACACGTTTGATGAATACATGTGTCATTATTGTTATTCCAAAACAATCTAAACATATCTTAAAACATCAATGGCATATGTATTTCTCATGTGTATCATTTAAATGTTAAAGATATACACCATAGCTATAGTTAAAGGGACAGTCAAGTCCGAAAAGATGATTCATGATTTTGTGACATTCCTAGATAGCAATCTAGACACATACTAGTTACTAAAATATAAATGCGTTTCTTATTGATATGCCAAGCTGTCAACTGAGTCCTTGTATTGTCTGCGGTTTTTCAGCGATCTCGGATGCGCCATGTTGCTTAAGACGTCACCTGCCAGGCTGTCCAATGATTCCTTGTATTGAGTGACGTTTTTACGCGATCAAGGATGCGCCTTTTTTTGGTTTGCGTTCTTACGCGATCAAGGATGCGCCTTTTTTTGGTTTGCGTTCTTACGCGATCAAGGATGTGCCTTTTTTTGGATTGCGTTCTTACGCGATCAAGGATGCGCCTTTTTTTGGTTTGCGTTCTTACGCGATCAAGGATGCACCTTTTTTTGGTTTGCGTTCTTACGCGATCAAGGATGCGCCTTTTTTGGTTTGCGTTCTTACGTGATCAAGGAAGTGCCATGTTAATTAAGACGTCACATGCAAAGGTAAAAAAACGTCTGATTGTATTACGTATTCCCGCAATATTTGTTTGTGCACGTTAAACATGTTTGTGAATGAGAAGACAGGTTTAAAAACATGGCGAATATGGATTGTTTGCATCATGTTACATTGTTGACCCATAGCTGATAAAGACCACCACATTCTCTTTTGCTGGATGTCTGGTTGAATAAACGAAAGAAAGCAAAATGTTTTCATGCATAAGATATTTCGAGGCAAGTGCAAATCTCTATAGTCCATGTTGTTTAATATGTTGGTCAACAATCTGTTCCTTTTTATGAAAAATGACTGTTGTGTTTAATGTTAAAGATATCTAATTCATAAATATGCGCTATTGTGTTAGAATCAAGTAATCAATATGCATTTATCTTTATCATATGCTAAATATATGATGCCGACTTCTTCTAAATGTAATTTCGTCGTATATTTTATTAAAGGTTCATTAGACACTCACATTATAAATCAAAATATTTTATTTGGTCTCTAGTTAGATAGTCCATTTTTTTCAAAATACACGTCTCATTTTCCTTCTGTTCAAATAAAATGTAAGTAATTTTCAGACTACTCGCCAAGCCTCAAAGTTTCATGTGAGTACCATCTCCAGCTTTCTCCTGTTTGTGTAAAGGGTCTTTTCATATGTTAATTATGGGGTATCGTCTTGTTTTACGGTTGTAATGGGGGTTCATCTATATTTTCAAGAGAGCTAACCCGATTTTCTTTGAAAGTGTTTAAAGCTTTGTAATATTGATATCAGTATATTTTAATCTTGTTGTTTCTAGTAGTGTCTATTATATACAGTTCGGTTAAAAATATAGTATACTGTCCCTTTAATGCAAATGTTTATTTTTGTATCATGTATGAGTTCCACATTGGTTAATCTCCAAATATATTATTGTTAGCATATTTTCACCCCCACTCCTAAAAGGACTTTAAACCATATTCATTGTTAAAACAAATGTCTTTATAAAAAAAATTAACACAATAATGTCTCTTTAAGAAAATAGACTTTATTTAACACGTCAATATAAATCTGTTTTCAATATTTATTGTTTGAACAAGTACATGTAGATATACCAACAATCTGCAAATATATGTTAGCATATGTAATTTTGTTAAAGGGACAGTTTAGAAAACAAATCATGTTTTGCATTATTATAAAAGTCAATTTTGTAACTTCAATGATATCAAAGGTTTCTCACCAATTAATCATTTGTCTGTGTTTATTTTAATTTGCTAGCTAAACCTATGAGGTTTGTGTGCTCATTTCTTAGAGCTTGAAGAGTGCATGTAATCATTATGCAATTTGACCACTAGAGGGCATTTGGATAGCATTTGTATATCTAAAAACTTGTGCTCATACAGCATATTATTTACCATGTATTGATCATTGATGTCTAAAATGTTGTTATGTCAGAACAACAAATAAGTGGTCATTTTTCATAGTCATAGATACAAGGGTAAGCACATAAGTCACACGTATTTCTCCATGTTTTGTTGTTTCCAACTTGATAATGCGTAATACAGTGTTTTCTTTGTAATCAATAATTTATTGCCTGTCCCTTTAAGCTGTGTTATTGGCATTCAAATAGTAATATGCCATCATGGATAATTGTAATGGTAATTTTGTTTGCGATTCGGGAAACAGTTTGGACATCACATCACATCACAGAAACCAATCAATATCATGAACAAGGATAGGTATGTGATGTGGTTTTCACACACTTATAACCCACACTCTGCAAACAATCTGCCTCCATGGACCCGGTCCCATAGAAGTAGATTATATACAGAGTGTGGTCCACAAGTGTATGAAAACCACATCATTACATACCTATCCATTACACATTAAATAAAAATAACATTAAACATGAAAACAAATACTTACTTCCTCTTCCTTCCCCTCTTCCCACGGGGCTGAGGCTCTGGGAGGGTCAACTGCCGACTCCGACGAGTTCTCATTGGATATGTTGTGGGAAGAGTGGAAGGAAGAGTACTGGGATGACCAAGGTGAGGAGGAGGAGATGGCCCGGCAGGAGGAGATGGCCCGGCAGGAGAAGATGGGCCGGCAGGAGAAGATGGGCCGGCAGGAGAAGATGGGCCGGCAGGAGAAGATGGGCCAGCAGGAGAAGATGGGCTGGAAGGAGAAGATGGCCCGGCAGGAGAAGATGGCCCTGCAGGAGAAGATGGCCCAGCATCAGGAGGCCCAGCAGCAGTAGGCCCAGCAGCAGGAGGCGGACCAGGAGGCAGACCAGCATGCGCCTCCCGGAAAAAAATTAAACATCTCTTGGTGTAGATTAAAGGTTCTGTTTTGCCCTTCTTCTATTCGAGTGAGTATTTTTATTATTTGGTTTTGGCCTTCAATTATTTTGTTTTGTCCTTCAAGAATTCTTGTTCGGCCTTCTATATTTTGTATCTGGGAGTTATGCATCTGGTCTATGTAGTCTAGTAGAACCCGCACCTCCGCTATTTCCTCTTGTTGTGCTTGGCGGGGTGCCTGTGCACGGCGGGGTGCGGGTCCTTGAGGGGCCTCTGGTTCCGCGGCCTCCTCCTCTGCTTCCGGGGCCTCTTCATCTGCTTCCGTGCCCTCTTCGTCACGGGGGTCCTCTTCCCTCTGAGGTGGAAATTCCTCCCCACCACTCTCATCCCGGGAAGAAGGAGGAGGCTGTATTTGCTGTGCTGCCTCCTCCCCAGACTCTGTATATTAGAAAAATAAAGAAATTTATATATTAGCATATTTCCAAATCAAGCTTTAAATGACTTAGCTTACGATACAATTACAAATGCAGCCTCATTAATCCACTTTGAAATCTAACAATCAATAAGATTTCTGCATTTTCTAAACCGTGTTTGTGATATCTCTGGTCAATCTGAATGTTTTAGCGTTTGTTTTCAGTCTGTTTAAATGCACACCTAACCTATAGCCTAGATACTGATGTAACCACAAAGTAATTGTGAATGCGTGTAAACAACGTTATAGCATTAATCTGATCCTTAAAAGGACATGAAACCCAATGTTTTATCTTTCATGATTTAGAAGCATACAATTATAATCAACTTTCTAATGTACTTTTCTTATCTAATTAGCTTCATTCTCTGGATATTCTTTGCTGAAAAAGCATATCTAAATATGCTTAGAAGATGCTGATTGGTAGCTGAATATAGCTGCCTCCTGTGATTGGTTCACCGTGTGCATGGCTATTTCTTCATTAAAGTATATCTAAAGAATTAATCAAATTAGATAATATAAGTAAATTGGAATTTTTTGGAAAATTGTATTCTCTACCTCAATCATGAAAGTAAAGGTTTGCGTATAGTGTCCCTTGAAATACATTCGTATGTGAATTTATTCTTAAATGAGCTTACCGTCAGATGAGAATGGCAGGTTCCCGGTATCAATTCCTCCGATACCGACTACATCCACCTCAGAGATGCTGGGACGCAACATTTCCTCCCATTGGCAGTACTTGATTTCCAGTGCAGGGCCGCCACCGGTTCCTGCGGCATGTCGGGCCTCCAGGCTTAACTTTTTCTTGAGATCCATCTTGCAGTCCCGGTATCAATGTTTTATAGAGTCCATATCTCTATTCCGTCCACCCACGGCATTGACTGCATTCCTTATCTCATGCCAGAGCTTCCTCTTCTCAGTCGGGGTGGTCTTCTGATGCTGCAGCCTCCTATACCTGGCCATATAGGCTTCTACGAGGGCCTCCTTCTCCTCCATCAAAAACCTCGCCTCCCTAGTCGCCTTGGCCTTCCCCTGTGACGATGCCCTCTGTTTCCCGGACTGTGAAGCCCTACTCTGTCCGCCACTGGGCCCAGCCACTTGTTCATCTTGAACCAAGTGGCTGGGTCCACCCACCGCTTCCACCCCCTGCTTCCTGCCCCCCTTCCTGCTCCCCTTCCTGCCCTGTTCCTCTCCCCCTCCCTCTCCTCCCCCCTCTACCTTTCCCCTGCCTGCCCTCCATCTCTTCCCTAAACTAAACCCCAACTAAGCAAAACAAAAGTGAGTGTGATCAAATGAAAGGGGGTCAAAATAAAGAACTAAAAAGACCAAAAAAAGTGCTGAAAGTGTGAAAGGGATATAAATAAAAGAGGGTAAGGAGTATTTAAATGAACAAAATGAAGAAGAAGACAAAAAGGAGGATATGTAAACTAAATGTAACTAGGGGATGGGTATGGGATGGGGTATGGGATAAGAGTAAATGGGATTACAGGGAATGGGAGTACAGGGAATGGGGTATGGAGTGTAGTATGAGAGGGTATGGGGTATGGAGTGTATGTAGTGTTATTGAAAAGTGTATGTATGTATTGAATGTGTTTGCGTGTAAATGTGTTAAGTGTACACAAAAAGCACTCGCTCGCTAACTCACACTACTACTAATTCTCACTAACTCACACTACTACTAATTCTCACTAACTCACACTACCACTAACTCTCACTAACTCCCACTAACTGACTCTATCACACTACCACTAACTCTCACTAACTCCCACTACCACTAACTCACTCACGCTCCCACTAACTGACTCTCTCCCACTACCACTAACTCCCACTCACTCACTCACGATAACACTAACAACTGACTCTCTCACACTAACACTAACTCACTCAGAATAATGCACAAACTCTCTAATCTTAAACCTCCAATCTCCAAAGACCCACCAACAACACAGTCAAAGAAGCCATGCTTGTGTGGTGCTTATATACCCTGTGTAAATGTTTAATGATGTACCTATTTGCGTTGTAAATTGTGTTCATGTGTGCTTTATTAGCAATTAGTATTTGTGCAATGTATATTAGGTGTGTGAATTTGCACATGCTCATTTTGAGTTAGTATTTGTGGAATGTGTAGAATGCGATGATGTCATAGTGTTCGTTTTCTATAACATTGTCCAATAGTATTATGTTTAAATGTTAATTTGCGATGGTGTGGTATTAGTGAAGTGTTGTATATGTATGTTTGTCCTAATATATATTGATATTGAATGCGATTATTTTGCTAGTGTATGTATTATTTTTATTTTTCTTGTTGTTATTTTGCGTATTTCCGCATCTTAAAGTATATGCGTATTCCGTGTATTTTATTTCAATAAAATTCCCCCCGCTTGTGAATGTTTAATGCCTCTGTGCTTTGTTTAGTGATTGTTGTTGTGACATTTGCGGCGTGTTATTGTTGTGCATGATGTGGTATGCGTCATATGACCGAGCTGTGCGTATTTCTCACGAGATCGAGTGTTAGATGAAAAAAGCGTGTTTGTTTGCTTTTCCATTGATCTCTATGGGAGACTGTCTAACGCGGGCAGGATTCCGCGTGTGAAATACACGCGTTAGGAGTATCGTTAGAAGGTTTTTTTTTACTCTAAATACCGGAGTCAAACAATGCCGTGCATTAGACATATACCACGCGTAGCGTTAACAAACCATCTACCGCCAAACTCCAAATCTAGCCGACTGTCTCTCATCACACTGTAGCTGCCAAACGAACTGCAACTCCTGGGGTGAGATTACTTTAAACTTGTTTTCTAAAACTTTGCACATTTGCCTTGCAAGACTTGATTTATATATTGCCTGCATTCTCTAGACATTCCTGTAATTATTCCTGAACTTGCTGCATCTGTATACAAAGAGACTGCACCATTGTTCCTGATATCCATATTAACTGGAATACAAATAATCTGCAATATTGAGTGTGATTGATTTATTTTATCCTGTCTGTTGATAACTTTGCTACACTGGGAGTGTTTGTTATACCTTGCTATTTGGAGTGGTTACAGCTCAAAGCACCAATATTTAAAGAGACAGTTTGCAATCTCTGCAACACATTGCTGCTATTCCCTTTTGGGCCCTCAGTCTATGAGCAGAACAGGGATTATTTTATTAATTCCGCTATTTTGTGAGACTGAGTGGAACTTGATCCTAATTCCCAATTCTTAATAGAGTCCAGGTATTACAAAATACTAAGCCATAAAAGGTATTATAATGGAAATAGCAGACCTTACAAATAAGGTGAATGCTCTCACTCAGAATATGGATCTCTTAATACAGGGGATAAGAGAGATCCAATCTGAGAATCAATATTTACATACTGTAATCAGAGATCATATTGATAAAAGACCTTCAGTATCTGAGACTCAGCCTGAACCTCAGGTTTGTCCCCCTGAAAGGTTCACAGGTGATAGGAACTCTTTCAGGGAGTTTAAAAACTCCTGTTTGTTATATTTTTCACTCAAACCTAAAACATATTGTCAGATTACATGGTCTTCCGGATACCATCTCTTCAGATAGGGGTTCGCAATTTACCTCCAAGTTCTGGATCCAGCTTTGCCACATTCTAAAAATTCAACCTCGGCTCAGCACTTCCTATCATCTCCAGACAAACGGCCAGACCGAGAGAACAAATCAGACTCTTGAACAGTATTTAAGGTGCTATTGCACTCAACTACAAGATAATTGGTTTTCTCTTTTACCCACGGCTGAATTCGCTTTCAACAATACATTAAATTCATCAACTAAGAATGTCCCCATTCTACGCTAATTATGGTTTTCATCCCCCGATTTCATCTATATCCCAGAGAAGAGAGTACTTCCCCATTGGTTAATGACATGTTGAATGAACTAGCTCAACATTTTACTGTGATTCAAGACAATCTCAAGACCGCTCAAGCCCACCAAAAGGTTTATTATGATCTACGAAGGCGTGTCTCTCCATCTTATCAGGTGGGTGATTTTGTTTGGCTTTCCACTAAACTTTTAAGACTCAAGTATCCTTCAAGAAAACTCGGAGCCCTCTATATTGGTCCTTTTTCCATTGTTAAAATTATTAATCCTAATGCTGTAACTTTGGATTTGCCTGAAACTCTACCGATACATCCTTCATTCCATGTATCCCTTCTCAAACCTTATACTTCTGACAAGCCTCCAGTTACTGGTTCAGCTTTCACACCTACTTATACCATTGAACCTGAGTATGAAATTCATTCCATTTTGGATTCCAGATATCATGGTGACACTCTGCAGTATCTTATTCATTGGAAGGGTTATTCTCATGAGGAGGATTCCTGGGAGCCTTCTTCCAACCTCTCTGCTCCTCGAATGGTTTCTTTATTTCACCGCAGGAACCCCGATCGTCCCAGACCCTGAGCCCTAGAGTGGCTCCTTGCAGGGGGGGTTCTGTCATGTATATCCCTTTAAATTCTGTATCTGAACCCTATAAAAGTCTCCTCCCCCAACCTCTCTTTGCTTAGTATTGTCTTCTGATACCTGGATCACATTAACTACTGTCTAAGTAGTTCAGCTAAGCCGCCACTTAATTTACCATCTCTCCTTTGTCAGCTGTAACCTGGAAAACAACTACTGCTGCAGCATTAAGCTATCTCTGCCCTGGCAGTCTGAAGTAAGAGCTTCTGTTAAGGTAATCTTTACCTCTCCTTTCACAGGCATATTCCTGGATACCCTGCTGGAATTGTAAGTCTTACCTTCCTTACTGGCACATCCTCCTGCTCTCCAGCACTTCCTGACTCAGTCTGCAAGCTGTTACACAGAAACAGATTTCACAGCACCTCTCTCTGTCTCTCATCACACTGTAGCTGCCAAACGAACTGCAACTCCTGGGGTGAGATTACTTTAAACTTGTTTTCTAAAACTTTGCACATTTGCCTTGCAAGACTTGATTTATATATTGCCTGCATTCTCTAGACATTCCTGTAATTATTCCTGAACTTGCTGCATCTGTATATAAAGAGACTGCACCATTGTTCCTGATATCCATATTAACTGGAATACAAATAATCTGCAATATTGAGTGTGATTGATTTATTTTATCCTGTCTGTTGATAACTTTGCTACACTGGGAGTGTTTGTTATACCTTGCTATTTGGAGTGGTTACAGCTCAAAGCACCAATATTTAAAGAGACAGTTTGCAATCTCTGCAACACATTGCTGCTATTCCCTTTTGGGCCCTCAGTCTATGAGCAGAACAGGGATTATTTTATTAATTCTGCTATTTTGTGAGACTGAGTGGAACTTGATCCTAATTCCCAATTCTTAATAGAGTCCAGATATTACAACAGGTAAGTTTGTATTTATTTTAACTAGATAGTTAGTAAATAGTTATATTTTAGCTAGCTTAGGTTTTACTTTTATTTCACAGGTAAGTTTGTATTTGTTTTTTAAAAGATAGTTGGTTAATAATTGTAACTTTAATTTAGGTCTATTTTTATTATGTTAAAGTTAGGGGGTGTTAGGTTTAGGGGTTAATAGTTTAATTTAGGTTGTTATGATGTGGGGCTGGCGGTCTAGGGGTTAATAGGTTTAGTTTGTGTTGGTGATGTTTGGGAACAACGGTTTAGGGGTTAATAGGTTTAGTTAGTGTTTTAGTTAGTGGTTTAAGGGTGAATAGGTTTAGTTAGTGTCAGCGATGTCAGAAAATGGCACTTTAGGGGTTAATAGGTTTATTTAGTGTTGGCGATGTGGGGGGCAGCAGTTTAGGGGTTAATAGGTTTAGGTAGTGTTGGTGATGTGGGGGGACGGCAGTTTAGGGGTTAATAGCTTTATTTAGTGTTGGCAATGTGGGTTGTGACGGCGGTTTTAGATCATTTTGTTTCGGCAATTGCCGCCGTATTAGTTATGTTAAGTTAAATCATTTTTTCGGATCCTTTTGTTTTTTTTGATCCATTCTTTATTTATATGCATTATTCTATTCTAAACCTCAGAATAGAATAATGAATATGAATAAAGAATGGATTTGAAAAAAAGAATGGATCCGAAAAAACGATTTAACTTAACAAAACTAATTTGCCAAAACAATTTTTTTTTAAACTTAACTAGACTAATTTGCCGAAATGAAATTATTTATTTAACTAATGAAAACAAAACAAAATGACATTTTTAGCGTTACACATGTATAGCAAATGCATTATTCAAATCATGCGTTTGGTTTTGCACAGGTGCAAAACTTTTACTTTCAGCTTGTAATATGCACTCTAACATGAGTATGCAAAAAGATTAATTCTAACAAAGTTTACACTTGAACGGGAGCACTAAATAACGCTCCACTTATCTAGCCCTAAGGTGTTATAAAAGATTCACATATTTAAAGGGAAATTAAGTCAATTTATTAACTGTATTGCAGAAAATCTGCATGCCAAAATATGACTTAAATTACAAGTGGAGCAAAAATATATTAGTTCTAACATCGCTCAAGATAAATCAACAGCGCTAGTATTTTTGCCCTAATATTATAAGTTGGAAAGTAAAATTGTAGAGCTCAGGTGAAAGCCTCTGGCACGCTAATATCTGGAGGTTAAATAGTGCACTAAACCCCCAACCTCATAGATTCTATGGGGTATGCTACAAAACAAAGGTTTGGCTTTTACTCAAGCATTAACCCATAAGAGGGCTAAGCCAAAGGTGTTTAAAAAAAGAAAAATAATTATTCACAAAGGCTTAAATTATCTTTTAAATTAAAGGGTCATTAAACTGCTAAATGCAATTGCAAAAGAATAGAAACTACTTACTATGTTATTGAATTTTGTCCTGTTCCTGCAGCTCTTTTCAAATCAGTCCTCCTGTTTTAATAGCTTAAATGTGCCAGATACTGAAGCTCCGCCTCTGTATACCAGATGCTGCCATGTTGGAGATCAAGTATTCTCACACACTGTGACAGACGTAATGTGCATTTACATATCCATGAGGTTGTCAACTTTTTGACAGCTGTATAATGTGGTTGAGGTTAGGGTGCATGATACCAAGCACCCTTTTGCAGTGGTTGCATTGCTCTATATTAGTGTTCAGTGCTTTGTAAAATATATTTTGTGTAACCGTGCTATGTAAAAAATGCAAAAATGTAAAGCACATACAATGCACACTAACTCCAAGCAAATGATAGTTGTCCAAAAAGTGGGCAATACCTTTGATCTGTTAGTTTGCACTGCTTCTATCACAGGTTGTGAGAATACCTGAGCTCCAAGATTGTGGCACCCAGTATGAAGAGGCAGAGCTTCAGTATCTAGCACCTCTAAGCTATTAAAACAGGAGGGCTGATTTGAAAAGAGATGCAGGAACGGTATGAAATACAATAACATGGTGAGTAGTTATTATTCTTTTGTAGTTGTTCTCAACAGTTTAATGTTGTTTCAATATATAGTACAGTATATGTATACGTATTGGACTGGGAAAGGCTCCGAGGTGTGTGTGTCTGTGTGTATTTTAGAGATCTGCATTCAGTTAATCACAAATGCAAATTCCTAAGAAATATTTTATATTCATTTTGTTTTAACAAATACCCGAATAAGGGCAAGATTACAAGTGGTGCGCTAACAGTTTTGCACAAGCAAAAAGGGGTTTATCACGGATGTTTGCATGCTTTGGGTTTACTGCTTGTATTACAAGTTAAAAGTAAATGTGAATGCATGAGCTCAATCGTAATTTAAGCTAGAATGATTACCGCGTCCTCAAAGCACTGGTTAACTGTTTCTCAAAACAAAAAAGTATCACAAAATACCTCAAAAATACATTGAAATGTACAGTTACACTCATAATAACAGTATCTCATAAAAATTATTCAAAACAATATTTCACAAAAATGTTATAAGGGCTCAAAGATATGAAAGCTCAGGTGTTAGAAAAAAAAAAAAGGCTGCAAAAGGCTTTAACATATAGATACATACAAAAACATGTCTAAATATTGCTCCGGTCCCCTGCATTGCTTAATTGAATCCTTTTGCTTTAGCATATTACAACTGCTGCTTTCCTTTGGACTTTACAACATGAACTGAACTGTGCACTTTTGCGATCAGTCTTCATGCTTAAAGGGACATAATACTCATATGCTATATCAATTGAAACTGATGCAGTATAACTGTAAAAAGCTGACTAGAAAATATCACCTGAGCATCTCTATGTAAAAAAGGAAGATATTTTACCTCACAATTTCCTCAGTTCAGCAGAGTAAGTTCTGTGTAAAAAGTTATATTTCAGCTGCTGCCCAGCTGCAGGTAAAAAAAATAAAAAAATGAAGAAATGAACAGCAGCCAATCAGCATCAACAGTGCTGAGGTCATGAACTCATTAACTGTGATCTCATGAGATTTTACTTAACTCTCATGAGATTTCATTGTAAACTTTCTTAAGCTGAATAGGGAAATAAGATGAGTGTACACAAAGCTCGCGCCTTTGCCTGTCCCGGGACAGACATACTGATTTGTTGCTTAGAAGTCCTTTACAATGGGATGTGGCTACTGAGAAACTTTTGAGGTCAGATATCTTTCTTTTTTACATAGAGATGTTCAAGTGATATTTTCTAGTCAGCTTTTTACAGCTATACTGCATCACTTTCAAATAAACATTTGGGTATTATGGCCCTTTAAGTCCCAACAGCACTTTGGATATTGTGGGCTAGCAGGAGCACTTTTATTAGCTTTAGGGAGGCATATGTATTTTCTTGTTTTGGTGTCTGTATGCATTAATGATTGTCCCTGAGTTTTCAGTGATGAATAAACTTTGTGTGATACACTTGAGTGTCTTCAGTTGCTTAATTGATGAGTCAATCCTCTGGCCTTTCCTGATTGCTGGTGGTATAAGTATATATATATATATATATATATATATATATATATATATATATATATATATATATGTGTGTGTAAAATATGTATTTAATCTATATCTAAGTATTAAACCTAAAATATCAAAATAGTCTGTTTTAATATTTTAGGTTTAATACTTATCTATAGTGTTCTTGGGGGGGGCACCCTAATCCAACCTACTTCCCAGAGTCCAGGGCCACAATAAAATGGTGGATCTCAGAGCCTATGTTAGTGTGGTAGATCCCAGGCCAAATGATATGTCTGAAACAAATTATATATAACCATTACCATTAAATACTGTAACTGACTATTTTTCTGGGGTTAACTGCCCGAGTCCCTGAACGCTAAGTGTTGGTGAGCACCCAGGGCTTTGAATTCCCTGTACATATTATATATATATATATATATATATATATATATATATATATATATATATAAAGCAAACATAAGCCTCGCGCTCTGCCTTACCCATCTGTTACTTCCTGCTTCCTTACTAGGGTGCAATGGAGCGTGGGATGACGTCACTGCAGTAGGTATCCAGGCTACAGCGCTTACTTCATCCAAAAGCACTGAAAGTGAACATAGAATACAAAAGGAAGTCCGGATCCTCAATGCAGTTAAAACTCACACCTTTATTCGAAAAACCAAGTAAAAGCACAGTGTATCAGCAGATACAGTTCATCAAGCCAAGACTGACATAGTAGCATAGACAGCTGGGCAATCCGCAGCAGACATGTTTCGTGCCTACAGGCACTTGTTCACTGCTCACAGGTGTCCCAGCTCATCATCCTTAAATGGGTCATTCTTAAAAGTATACAGTAACACACATATTAGAAATAAAGGTGGGAGTTTAAACTGCATTGAGGATCCGGACTTCCTTTTGTATTATATATATATATATATATATATATATATATTATAGGAAATTCACAGACCTGCGCGCTTACAGTACAGCGTTCAGTGACTCAGGCAGTTAACCCCAAAACCCCAAAAAAGCCTGTATATGTGTGTGTATATGTATATATATGTATATATATGTATATATATATATATATATATATATATATATATATATATATATATATATATATATATACAGGGATGGACTATCTATGAGAAAAACATCAGTCCAATGAACAATTATATTAATTAAAAAAGCATATCCAATTTAAAAACTGCCCTCTCGTGGACACTAAAGTAAAACACATTAAATAATGCATCTGTACACCTAATCGTAAGATCAAACAGTTTCACCATAAGTCCAAACAAAAAACAGATAAATAAAGTTCACTCACTGATGAAAATCATAATGAATATATCATAAGGTGTCAGGGACAAAGTTATGACTGTGCCCCAAAGTTAAGAAGTAAATAAATAAATGCCCTATGAGTTCCCATTAATTATGCAGGCAGTTGCCATAGGTTATAATGGATGTAAACCTGAATAATCTTAAAATGAAACAAATATTCAGTGATAAGGAATCCCTCACCCAGGAGAATATCTGCTGAGAGGTTAATTCTCTCACCCAGGACTGTGGCCTTCTGAGGGATAATAAAATAATATGGAATGATCTCACCACCACTAGATGGCATCATCATTTTCAAGCATCCACAACCGTGTCTGAAGCTTGGCTGAAGCTGAGAGGAACAACATTTATGAAAATTAATACAACCAAGGAGGAATGGAGCAGCAGAATGACCAATACAAGTACCAAGGTATGGCAGCTAATGGCATCCAGGCTACGTACACAAGTGAAATTGGGATATATTTTTTTAACGTCCAAAAGATGAATTCAAACAGTAAAATATCATGAACTTGCAATATTGTTTGCATGACTCATAATGATGATAGTGTCCCAATTTTAATCTAGTTTAAGGCCCCTTTAATTATGTGATGTGAATTTTAACCTTTAAAGAGGTATTACAATTTTGGAGTTAAATTGCAGGAAATGTGGACAAAAATAATAATAATAATAATTGTACTTTACATTGCTTTCTTACTATGCTTAAAGAAACAATTTTGTACAATGTAACTTTAATGGGTATAAAGGGGCATTCTAGCAATTATTTATTTTATTTGTGTGAAAGTAGCCAAAGGGGTGCGTTAGCTACGCGTGTTTTTTTTCCCCTGCACCTTTTAAATACCACTGGTATTTAGAGTTCACAGAATAGCTGCGTTAGGCTCCAAAAAAGGAGCGTAGAGCATATTTACCGCCACTGCAACTCTAAATACCAGCGTTGCTTACGGACGCGGCCAGCTTCAAAAACGTGCTCGTGCACGATTCCCCCATAGAAAACAATGGGGCAGTTTGAGCTGAAAAAAAACCTAACACCTGCAAAAAAGCAGCGTTCAGCTCCTAATGCAGCTACATTGTTTTCTATGGGGAAACACTTCCTACGTCTGCACCTAACACTCTAACATGTACCCCGAGTCTAAACACCCCTAACCTTACACTTATTAACCCCTAATATGCAGCCCCCGCTATCGCTGACCCCTGCATATTATTATTAACCCCTAATCTGCCGCTCCGTATACCGCCGCAACATAAATTATAGTTATGTACCCCTAATCTGCTACCCCTAACACCGCCGACCCCTATATTATATTTATTAACCCCTAATCTGCCCCCCACAACGTCGCCGCCAGCTACCTACAATAATTAACCCCTAATCTGCCGATCGGATCTCGCCGCTAGTCTAATAAATGGATTAACCCCTAAAGCTAAGTCTAACCCTAACACTAACACCCCCCTAAGTTAAATATAATTTAAATCTAACTAAATAAATTAATATAATTATTCCTATTTAAAGCTAAATACTTACCTGTAAAATAAACCCTAATATAGATACAATATAAATTATAATTATATTGTAGCTATTTTAGGTTTAATATTTATTTTACAGGCAACTTTGTAATTATTTTAAACAGGTACAATAGCTATTAAATCGTTAATAACTATTTAATAGCTAAAATAGTTAAAATAATTACAAAATTACCTGTAAAATAAATCCTAACCTAAGTTACAATTAAACCTAACACTACACTATCAATAAATTAATTAAATAAACTACCTACAATTACCTACAATTAAACCTAACACTACACTATCAATAAATTAATTAAATACAATACCTACAAATAACTACAATAAAATAAACTAACTAAAGTACAAAAAATAAAAAAGAACTAAGTTACAAAAAATAAAAAAATATTTACAAACATTAGAAAAATATTACAACAATTTTAAACTAATTACACCTACTCTAAGCCCCCTAATAAAATAACAAAGCCCCCCAAAATAAAAAAATGTCCTACCCTATTCTAAATTAAAAAAGTTCAAAGCTCTTTTACCTTACCAGCCCTGAAAAGGGCCCTTTGCAGGGCATGCCCCAAAGAATTCAGCTCTTTTGCCTGTAAAAAAAAAACATACAATACCCCCCCAACATTACAACCCGCCACTCACATACCCCTAATCTAACCCAAACCCCCCTTAAATAAACCTAACACTAAGCCCCTGAAGATCTCTCTACCTTGTCTTCACCTCACCGGGTTCAGGGATCGGTCCAGAAGAGGGTCCGAAGTCTTGATCCAAGCGGCGGCTGAAGAACTCCATCATCGGGCTGAAGTCGGAAGTCCATCATCGGGATTAAGTCTTCTATCAAGCCGCATCTTCAATCTTCTTTCTTCCGGAGCGGAGCCATCTTCTTCCCAGCCGACGCGGATCCAACCTCTTCAAGCGACGCCTACTCGCCGAATGACGGTTCCTTTAAATGACGTCATCCAAGATGGCTTCCCTCGAATTCCGATTGGCTGATAGGTTTCTATCAGCCAATCGGAATTAAGGTAGGAATATTCTGATTGGCTGATGGAATTAGCCAATCAGATTCAAGTTCAATCCGATTGGCTGATCCAATCAGATTGAGCTCGCATTCTATTGGCTGATCGGAACAGCCAATAGAAAGCAAGCTCAATCTGATTGGCTGATCCAATCAGCCAATCGGATTGAACTTGAATCTGATTGGCTGATTCCATCAGCCAATCAGAATTTTCCTACCTTAATTCCGATTGGCTGATAGAATCCTATAAGCCAATCGGATTTGAGGGACGCCATCTTGGATGACGTCCCTTAAAGGAACCTTCATTCTTCAGTTGGACGTCAGAAGAAAAGGATAGATCTGCGCTGGAGGTCTTCAGGATGGAGCCGTTCATCGGATGAAGATAGAAGATGCCGCTTGGATCAAGATGGTTGCCGGTCCGGATCTCCTCTTCTTCCCGGATAGGATGAAGACTTTGGAGCCTCTTCTGGACCTCTTCAGCCGACGCATGATAGAAGACTTCAGCCGGATTATGGATCGCCAGCCCCTGCTTGGGCTTGGATGAAGACTTCGGAGCCAGGACGGATCGGTGTGATGAAGACAAGGTAGGATGATCTTCAGGGGGGTAGTGTTAGGTTTATTTAAGGGGGGTTTGGGTTAGATTAGGGGTATGTGGGTGGTGGGTTTTAATGTTGGGGGGGTTGTATTTTTCTTTTACAGGCAAAAGAGCTGAATTCTTTGGGGCATGCCCCACAAAGGGCCCTTTTAAGGGCTGGTAAGGTAAAAGAGCTTTGAACTTTTTTAATTTAGAATAGGGTAGGGCATTTTTTTATTTTGGGGGGCTTTGTTATTTTATTAGGGGGCTTAGAGTAGGTGTAATTAGTTTAAAATTGTTGTAATATTTTTCTAATGTTTGTAAATATTTTTTTATTTTTGTAACTTAGTTCTTTTTTATTTTTTGTACTTTAGTTAGTTTATTTAAATGTATTTATTTGTAGGTAGTTTATTTAATTAATTTATTGATAGTGTAGTGTTAGGTTTAATTGTAGGTAATTGTAGGTATTTTATTTAATTTATTTATTGATAGTGTAGTGTTAGGTTTAATTGTAACTTAGGTTAGGATTTATTTTACAGGTAATTTTGTAATTATTTTAACTAGGTAACTATTAAATAGTTATTAACTATTTAATAGCTATAGTACCTGGTTAAAATAATTACAAAGTTGCCTGTAAAATAAATATTAATCCTAAAATAGCTACAATATAATTATAATTTATATTGTAGCTATATTAGGGTTTATTTTACAGGTAAGTATTTAGCTTTAAATAGGAATAATTTATTTAATAAGAGTTAATTTATTTTGTTAGATTTATATTTAAGTTAGGGGGGTGTTAGTGTTAAGGTTAGACTTAGCTTTAGGGGTTAATACATTTATTATAGTAGCGATTAGACATGTGCACCGCTAAAAAATTCGGTTCGTTTTCGGTTCGGATCGATTCGGACTTTTAGAATTTCGTTTCGGATCGAATCTGATTCGGCAAAATTTGAATAAATTCGTTTCGGATTTATTCGGATCCGAATAAATTCGTTTCGGATTTATTCGGATTCGGCTGAATTCGGTTCTATTCCGTTCCGAAATTCGGTATGTTTTTACTACACTAACACCCATTTAGTACACTAAGTCACTAACACCCATAAACTACCTATGAATCACTAAACCGAGGCCCCCCCACATCGCAAACCCTATAATAACATTATTTAACCCCTAATCTGCCGATCGGATATCGCCGCCGCCTACATTATAGCTATTAACCCCTAATCTGCTGTCCCTAACACCGCCGACCCCTACATTATAGTTATTAACCCCTAATCTGCCTCCCCCAACGTCGCCGCAATCTAACTACAAGTATTAACCCCTAATCTGCCGACCCGATATCGCCGCCGCCTACATTATAGCTATTAACCCCTAATCTGCTGTCCCTAACACCGCCGACCCCTACATTATAGTTATTAACCCCTAATCTGCCTCCCCCAACGTCGCCGCAATCTAACTACAAGTATTAACCCCTAATCTGCCGACCCGATATCGCCGCCGCCTACATTATAGCTATTAACCCCTAATCTGCTGTCCCTAACACCGCCGACCCCTACATTATAGTTATTAACCCCTAATCTGCCTCCCCCAACGTCGCCGCAATCTAACTACAAGTATTAACCCCTAATCTGCCGACCCGATATCGCCGCCGCCTACATTATAACTATTAACCCCTAATCTGCTGTCCCTAACACCGCCGACCCCTACATTATAGTTATTAACCCCTAATCTGCCTCCCCCAACGTCGCCGCAATCTAACTACAAGTATTAACCCCTAATCTGCCGACCCGATATCGCCGCCGCCTACATTATAGCTATTAACCCCTAATCTGCTGTCCCTAACACCGCCGACCCCTACATTATAGTTATTAACCCCTAATCTGCCTCCCCCAACGTCGCCGCAATCTAACTACAAGTATTAACCCCTAATCTGCCGACCCGATATCGCTGCCGCCTACATTATAGCTATTAACCCCTAATCTGCTGTCCCTAACACCGCCGACCCCTACATTATAGTTATTAAACCCTAATCTGCCTCCCCCCAACGTCGCCGCAATCTAACTACAAGTATTAACCCCTAATCTGCCGACCGCAAATCGCCGCCACTATAATAAATGTATTAACCCCTAAACCGCCGCACACCCGCCTCGCAAACACTATAATACATTTTATTAACCCCTAATCTGCCCTCCCTAACATCGCCGCCACCTACCTACAATTATTAACCCCTAATCTCCCGCCCCCATCGTCGCCGCTACTATAATAAGGTTATTAACCCCTAAACCTAAATCTAACCCTAACCCTAACACCCCCTAACTTAAATATAATTTAAATAAAACGAAATAAGTTTACTATAGTTAAATAAATGAATCCTATTTAAAACTAAAGACTTACCTGTAAAATAAACCCTAAGATAGCTGCAATATAACTAATTGTTACATTGTAGCTATTTTAGGATTTATATTTATTTTACAGGCAGCTTTGTATTTATTTTAACTAGGTACAATAGTTATTAAATAGTTAATAACTATTTAATAACTACCTAGCTAAAATAAATACAAATTTACCTGTAAAATAAATCCTAACCTAAGTTACACTAACACCTAACACTACACTGTCATTAAATTAACTAAATAAATGAATCATATTTAAAACAAAATACTTACCTGTAAAATAAACTCTAATATAGCTGCAATATAACTAATAATTACATTGTAGCTATTTTAGCATTTATATTTATTTTACAGGCAACTTTGTATTTATTTTAACTAGGTACAAAAGCTATTAAATATTTATTGACTAATTAATAGCTACCTAGTTAAAATAATTACAAAATTACCTGTAAAATAAATCCTAACCTAAGTTACTATTAAACCTAACACTACACTATCATTAAATAAATTAACTACAAGTACCTACAATTATCTACAATTAAATAAACTAAAGTACAAAACCCCCCCACTAAATTACAAAAAAAAAACAAACACTAAATTACAAAAAATAAAAAAATATTACAAGAATTTTAAACTAATTACACCTAATCTAAGCCCCCTAATAAAATAACAAAGCCCCCCAAAATAAAAAAAATGCCCTACCCTATACTAAATTACAAAAGTTAACAGCTCTATTACCTTACCAGCCCTGAACAGGGCCCTTTGCGGGGCATGCCCCAAAGAAAACAGCTCTTTTGCCTGTAAAAAAAAAAACACAATCCCCCCCCCACATTACAACCCACCACCCACATACCCCTACTCTAACCCAAACCCCCCTTAAATAAACCTAACACTACCCCCCTGAAGATCTCCCTACCTTGAGTCGTGTTCACCCAGCCGGGCCGAAGTCTTCATCCGATGGGGCAGAAGAGGACATCCAGACCGGCAGAAGTCTTCATCCAAGCGGGGCAAGAAGAGGTCTTCCATCCATCATACAAGTACCAAAATACAAACAAACACTAAATTACAAAAAATAATAAAATATTACAATAATTTTAAACTAATTACACCTAATCTAAGCCCCCTACTAGCTATTAATATAGCTACAATATAACTAATAGTTACATTGTAGCTATTTTAGGATTTATATTTATTTTACAGGCAACTTTGTATTTATTTTAACTAGGTACAATAGCTATTAAATAGTTAATAACTATTTAATAACTACCTAGCTAAAATAAATACAAATTTACCTGTAAAATAAATCATAACCTAAGTTACAATTACACCTAACACTACACTATCATTAAATTAACTAAATAAATGAATCCTATATAAAACTAAAGACTTACCTGTAAAATAAACCCTAATATAGCTGCAATATAACTAATAGTTACATTGTAGCTATTTTAGCATTTATATTTATTGTACAGGCAACTTTGTATTTATTTTAACTAGGTACAATAGCTATTAAATAGATATTGACTATTTAATAGCTACCTAGTTAAAATAATTACAAAATTACCTGTAAAATAAATCCTAACCTAAGTTACTATTAAACCTAACACTACACTATCATTAAATAAATTAACTACAAGTACCTACAATTAAATACAATTAAAAAACTAAACTAAAGTACAACCCCCCCCCCACTAAATTACAAAAAATAAAAAAATATTACAAGAATTTTAAACTAATTACACCTAATCTAAGCCCCCTAATAAAATAACAAAGCCCCCCAAAATAAAAAAAATGCCCTACCCTATACTAAATTACAAAAGTTAACAGCTCTATTACCTTACCAGCCCTGAACAGGGCCTTTTGCGGGGCATGCCCCAAAGAAAACAGCTCTTTTGCCTGTAAAAAAAAACACAACCCCCCCCCCACATTACAACCCACCACCCACATACCCCTACTCTAACCCAAACCCCCCTTAAATAAACCTAACACTACCCCCCTGAAGATCTCCCTACCTTGAGTCGTGTTCACCCAGCCGGGCCGAAGTCTTCATCCGATGGGGCAGAAGAGGACATCCAGACTGGCAGAAGTCTTCATCCAAGCGGGGCAAGAAGAGGTCTTCCATCCATCAGAAAAGTACAAAAAAACAAACAAACACTAAATTAGCAAAAATAATAAAATATTGCAATAATTTTAAACTAATTACACCTAATCTAAGCCCCCTACTAGCTATTAATATAGCTACAATATAACTAATAGTTACATTGTAGCTATTTTAGGATTTATATTTATTTTACAGGCAACTTTGTATTTATTTTAACTAGGTACAATAGCTATTAAATAGTTAATAACTACCTAGCTAAAATAAATACAAATTTACCTGTAAAATAAACCCTAACCTAAGTTACAATTACACCTAACACTACACTGTCATTAAATTAACTAAATAAATTAATCCTATATAAAACTAAATACTTACCTGTAAAATAAACCCTAATATAGCTGCAATATAACTAATAGTTACATTGTAGCTATTTTAGCATTTATATTTATTTTACAGGCAACTTTGTATTTATTTTAACTAGGTACAATAGCTATTAAATAGTTATTTACTATTTAATAGCTACCTAGTTAAAATAATTACAAAATTACCTGTAAAATAAATCCTAACCTAAGTTACTATTAAACCTAACACTACACTATCATTAAATAAATTAACTACAAGTACCTACAATTAAATACAATGAAATAAACTAAACTAAAGTACAAAAAAAACAAACACTAAATTACAAAAAATAAAAAAAATTACAAGAATTTTAAACTAATTACACCTAATCTAAGCCCCCTAATAAAATAACAAAGCCCCCCAAAATAAAAAAATGCCCTACCCTATACTAAATTACAAAAGTAATCAGCTCTATTACCTTACCAGCCCTTAAAAGGGCCTTTTGCGGGGCATGCCCCAAAGAAAACAGCTCTTTTGCCTGTAAAAAAAAACACAATACCCCCCCCCCCCCACATTACAACCCACCACCCACATACCCCTACTCTAACCCAAACCCCCCTTAAATAAACCTAACACTACCCCCCTGAAGATCTCTCTACCGTATCTTCACCCAGCGGGCCGAAGTCTTCATCCGATCGGGCAGAAGAGGACATCCAGACCGGCAGAAGTCTTCATCCAAGCGGGGCAAGAAGAGGTCTTCCATCCATCAGAAGTCTTGATCCAGGCGGCATCTTCTCTGTTCATCCATCCGGAGCGGAGCGGCAGCATCCTGAAGACATCCCACGCAGAGCATCCTCTTCTTTCTTGATCCGACGACTAAGTGACTGTACCTTTAAGTGACGTCATCCAAGATGGCGTCCCTTGAATTCCGATTGGCTGATAGGATTCTATCAGCCAATCGGAATTAAGGTAGGAAAAATCTGATTGGCTGATTCAATCAGCCAATCAGATTCAAGTTCAATCCGATTGGCTGATCCAATCAGCCAATCAGATTGACCTCGCATTCTATTGGCTGATCGGAACAGCCAATAGAATGCGAGGTCAATCTGATTGGCTGATTCCATCAGCCAATCGGATTGAACTTGAATCTGATTGGCTGATTGAATCAGCCAATCAGATTTTTCCTACCTTAATTCCGATTGGCTGATAGAATCCTATCAGCCAATCGGAATTCAAGGGACGCCATCTTGGATGACGTCACTTAAAGGTACAGTCACTTAGTCGTCGGATCAAGAAAGAAGAGGATGCTCTGCGTGGGATGTCTTCAAGATGCTGCCGCTCCGCTCCGGATGGATGAACAGAGAAGATGCCGCCTGGATCAAGACTTCTGATGGATGGAAGACCTCTTCTTGCCCCGCTTGGATGAAGACTTCTGCCGGTCTGGATGAATCTTCTGCCCGATCGGATGAAGACTTCGGCCCGCTGGGTGAAGATACGGTAGAGAGATCTTCAGGGGGGTAGTGTTAGGTTTATTTAAGGGGGGTTTGGGTTAGAGTAGGGGTATGTGGGTGGTGGGTTGTAATGTGGGGGGGGGTATTGTGTTTTTTTTTACAGGCAAAAGAGCTGTTTTCTTTGGGGCATGCCCCGCAAAAGGCCCTTTTAAGGGCTGGTAAGGTAATAGAGCTGATTACTTTTGTAATTTAGTATAGGGTAGGGCATTTTTTTATTTTGGGGGGCTTTGTTATTTTATTAGGGGGCTTAGATTAGGTGTAATTAGTTTAAAATTCTTGTAATTTTTTTTATTTTTTGTAATTTAGTGTTTGTTTTTTTTGTACTTTAGTTTAGTTTATTTCATTGTATTTAATTGTAGGTACTTGTAGTTAATTTATTTAATGATAGTGTAGTGTTAGGTTTAATAGTAACTTAGGTTAGGATTTATTTTACAGGTAATTTTGTAATTATTTTAACTAGGTAGCTATTAAATAGTAAATAACTATTTAATAGCTATTGTACCTAGTTAAAATAAATACAAAGTTGCCTGCAAAATAAATATAAATCCTAAAATAGCTACAATGTAACTATTAGTTATATTGTAGCTATATTAGGGTTTATTTTACAGGTAAGTATTTAGTTTTATATAGGATTAATTTATTTAGTTAATTTAATGACAGTGTAGTGTTAGGTGTAATTGTAACTTAGGTTAGGGTTTATTTTACAGGTAAATTTGTATTTATTTTAGCTAGGTAGTTATTAACTATTTAATAGCTATTGTACCTAGTTAAAATAAATACAAAGTTGCCTGTAAAATAAATATAAATCCTAAAATAGCTACAATGTAACTATTAGTTATATTGTAGCTATATTAATAGCTAGTAGGGGGCTTAGATTAGGTGTAATTAGTTTAAAATTATTGTAATATTTTATTATTTTTGCTAATTTAGTGTTTGTTTGTTTTTTTGTACTTTTCTGATGGATGGAAGACCTCTTCTTGCCCCGCTTGGATGAAGACTTCTGCCGGTCTGGATGTCCTCTTCTGCCCCATCGGATGAAGACTTCGGCCCGGCTGGGTGAACACGACTCAAGGTAGGGAGATCTTCAGGGGGGTAGTGCTAGGTTTATTTAAGGGGGGTTTGGGTTAGAGTAGGGGTCTGTGGGTGGTGGGTTGTAATGTGGGGGGAGGGATTGTGTTTTTTTTTTACAGGCAAAAGAGCTGTTTTCTTTGGGGCATGCCCCGCAAAGGGCCCTGTTCAGGGCTGGTAAGGTAATAGAGCTGTTAACTTTTGTAATTTAGTATAGGTTAGGGCATTTTTTTTATTTTGGGGGGCTTTGTTATTTTATTAGGGGGCTTAGATTAGGTGTAATTAGTTTAAAATTCTTGTAATATTTTTTTATTTTTTGTAATTTAGTGGGGGGGGGGGGGTTTGTACTTTAGTTTAGTTTTTTTAATTGCATTTAATTGTAGGTACTTGTAGTTAATTTATTTAATGATAGTGTAGTGTTAGGTTTAATTGTAACTTAGGTTAGGATTTATTTTACAGGTAATTTTGTAATTATTTTAACTAGGTAGCTATTAAATAGTCAATATCTATTTAATAGCTATTGAACCTAGTTAAAATGAATACAAAGTTGCCTGTACAATAAATATAAATGCTAAAATAGCTACAATGTAACTATTAGTTATATTGCAGCTATATTAGGGTTTATTTTACAGGTAAGTCTTTAGTTTTATATAGGATTCATTTATTTAGTTAATTTAATGATAGTGTAGTGTTAGGTGTAATTGTAACTTAGGTTATGATTTATTTTACAGGTAAATTTGTATTTATTTTAGCTAGGTAGTTATTAAATAGTTATTAACTATTTAATAACTATTGTACCTAGTTAAAATAAATACAAAGTTACCTGTAAAATACATATAAATCCTAAAATAGCTACAATGTAACTATTAGTTATATTGAAGCTATATTAATAGCTAGTAGGGGGCTTAGATTAGGTGTAATTAGTTTAAAATTATTGTAATATTTTATTATTTTTGGTAATTTAGTGTTTGTTTGTATTTTGGTACTTGTATGATGGATGGAAGACCTCTTCTTGCCCCGCTTGGATGAAGACTTCTGCCGGTCTGGATGTCCTCTTCTGCCCCATCGGATGAAGACTTCGGCCCGGCTGGGTGAACACGACTCAAGGTAGGGAGATCTTCAGGGGGGTAGTGTTAGGTTTATTTAAGGGGGGTTTGGGTTAGAGTAGGGGTATGTGGGTGGTGGGTTGTAATGTGGGGGGGGGATTGTGTTTTTTTTTTACAGGCAAAAGAGCTGTTTTCTTTGGGGCATGCCCCGCAAAGGGCCCTGTTCAGGGCTGGTAAGGTAATAGAGCTGTTAACTTTTGTAATTTAGTATAGGGTAGGGCATTTTTTTTTATTTTGGGGGGCTTTGTTATTTTATTAGGGGGCTTAGATTAGGTGTAATTAGTTTAAAATTCTTGTAATATTTTTTTATTTTTTGTAATTTAGTGTTTGTTTTTTTTTTGTAATTTAGTGGGGGGGTTTTGTACTTTAGTTTATTTAATTGTAGATAATTGTAGGTACTTGTAGTTAATTTATTTAATGATAGTGTAGTGTTAGGTTTAATAGTAACTTAGGTTAGGATTTATTTTACAGGTAATTTTGTAATTATTTTAACTAGGTAGCTATTAATTAGTCAATAACTATTTAATAGCTTTTGTACCTAGTTAAAATAAATACAAAGTTGTCTGTAAAATAAATATAAATGCTAAAATAGCTACAATGTAACTATTAGTTATATTGCAGCTATATTAGGGTTTATTTTACAGGTAAGTATTTAGTTTTATATAGGATTCATTTATTTAGTTAATTTAATGATAGTGTAGTGTTAGGTGTTAGTGTAACTTAGGTTAGGATTTATTTTACAGGTAAATTTGTATTCATTTTAGCTAGGTAGTTATTAAATAGTTATTAACTATTTAATAACTATTGTACCTAGTTAAAATAAATACAAAGTTGCCTGTAAAATAAATATAAATCCTAAAATAGCTACAAAGTAACTATTAGTTATATTGCAGCTATCTTAGGGTTTATTTTACAGGTAAATCTTTAGTTTTAAATAGGATTCATTTATTTAACTATAGTAAATTTATTTCGTTTTATTTAAATTATATTTAAGTTAGGGGATGTTAGGGTTAGACTTAGGTTTAGGGGTTAATAACCTTATTATAGTAGCGGCGACGTTGCGGGCGGGAGATTAGGGGTTAATAATTGTAGGTAGGTGGCGGCGATGTTAGGGAGGGCAGATTAGGGGTTAATAAAATGTATTATAGTGTTTGCGAGGCGGGAGTGCGGCGGTTTAGGGGTTAATACATTTATTATAGTGGCGGCGATTTGCGGTCGGCAGATTAGGGGTTAATACTTGTAGTTAGATTGTGGCGACGTTGGGGGGGGCAGATTAGGGGTTAATAACTATAATGTAGGGGTCGGCGGTGTTAGGGACAGCAGATTAGGGGTTAATAGCTATAATGTAGGCGGCGGCGATATCGGGTCGGCAGATTAGGGGTTAATACTTATAGTTAGATTGCGGCAACGTTGGGGGGGGCAGATTAGGGGTTAATAACTATAATGTAGGGGTCGGCGATGTTAGGGACAGCAGATTAGGGGTTAATAGTTATAATGTAGGCGGCGGCGATATCGGGTCGGCAGATTAGGTGTTAATACTTGTAGTTAGATTGCGGCGACGTTGGGGGGAGGCAGATTAGGGGTTAATAACTATAATGTAGGGGTCGGCGGTGTTAGGGACAGCAGATTAGGGGTTAATAGTTATAATGTAGGCGGCGGCGATATCGGGTCGGCAGATTAGGGGTTAATACTTATAGTTAGATTGCGGCGACGTTGGGGGGAGGCAGATTAGGGGTTAATAACTATAATGTAGGGGTCGGCGGTGTTAGGGACAGCAGATTAGGGGTTAATAGCTATAATGTAGGTGGCGGCGATATTCGGTCGGCAGATTAGGGGTTAATAAAATAATGCAGGTGTCAGCGATAGCGGAGGCAGCAGATTAGGGGTTAATAAGTGTCAGATTAGGGGTGTTTAGAGACTCGGGGTACATGTTAGGGTGTTAGGTGCAGACTTAGTGTTTCCCCATAGGAAACAATGGGGCTGCGGTGTTAGTTTTTTTTCAGCCGAAACTCCCATTGTTTCCTATGGGGAAATGCCGAATCTTAACGAGCTAATTCGGATTTATTCGGAGATACGGCAGCTATTTCGGATTCATTCGGTAGATTCGGAAGTATTTTAATTCGGAAATCCGAATCGATCCGAATCTCCGAATTTACCGAATTTACCGAATTTCCGAATTAATCCGAAACGAACCGCACATGTCTAGTAGCGATGAGCTCCAGTCGGCAGATTAGGGGTTAATGCTTGAAGTTAGGTGTCGGCGATGTTAGGGAGGGCAGATAAGGGGTTAATACTATTTATTATAGGGTTATTGAGGCGGGAGTGAGGCGGATTAGGGGTTAATAACTTTATTATAATAGCGGCGCCGTCCGGTCGGCAGATTAGGGGTTAATAAGTGTAGGTGATGTTGAGGGGGGCAAATTAGGGGTTAATAAATATAATATAGGGGTCGGCGGTGTTAGGGGTTCATAGGGATAACGTAGGTGGCAGCGGCGTGCGGTCGGCAGATTAGGGGTTAAACATTTTTAATAGAGTGGCGGCGATGTGACCTCGGTTTAGGGGTACATAGGTAGTTAATGGGTGTTAGTGTGCTTTAGAGCACAGTAGTTAAGAGCTTTATAAACTGGCGTTAGCCCAGAAAGCTCTTAACTACTGACTTTTTTCTGCGGCTGGAGTTTTGTCGTTAGATTTCTAACGCTCACTTCAGCCAAGACTCTAAATACCGGCGTTAGAAAGATCCCATTGAAAAGATAGGATACGCAAATGGCGTAGGGGGATCTGCGGTATGGAAAAGTCACGGCTGCAAAGTGAGCATTAGACCCTTTAATGACTGACTCCAAATACCAGAGGGCGGTAAAAACCAGCGTTAGGAGCCTCTAACGCTGGTTTTCACGGCTACCGCCCAACTCTAAATCTAGCCGTAAGTTTTTTTTTTTAATAGCCAAAAGAAAATTTGAAAAAATAATTTTGTGTACTACTGATATTTATGTATCTCTATATTAATTAACTGAGATAAACACCTTCAATGGTTGTATTGACTGATATGGACAAGCCTCCAAAGAATAATAAAAAAAAAAACTTAATCAGTACAAGAATATCCATTATTTGAAATACATAAAAAAGATCCTCTTTTTTTCATGGTTGCACTCTATACAATATAATACTTGCTGTTGAACATGAAGTTTGGCTAGTGTATCTAAACCAGTGACAAAATCTGTTGTAATTTCAAAAAGGAAGAAAAAAATCGACCAGAAAAAATAAATGTGCTGTATAACACATTGACCCCATATAGGCATACATTCAGCAATATATAAATAAAACTTCGGACACATGGATGGGTGTACAGGCCGCAGCCCGCATTTATTAAAATATTTAATAAATCAAATCTTATAAACTAAACAATTTTATTAACCAGAAAACGTATTAACCAGAGAACATAAGGTGCTAGTCCACAGAGATGTACCTTCCCCCGGCTTACCACCAGGTACACCCCCCCAAACTCTCCCGCCTCTTTAGGGAGGTACCAAATTACTTAACATCCAGATCTAAAACAAGCACCCCCGCCCTGCTGTAACATATCCTAATAAATAGGGAGGGAGAGAGAGAACTTTCTCCTTGCGATTGTAGAGGCTAAAGAGGCTGAACGACTTCCGCTGCCCCCCTAAGCACCGCCTCACCTCCTCTAGCCTGCTCCATTGCCTGGAATAGGGGTCAAATTCCCCTACGTCCATGCTCTCCTCCAGGGAGCATTTATACTTATATACATGTTGGGCTTCTTTTTCCACAAATAAAAAAAAAACATGTGCAGAGTGTTGCCTCTGCAACAGGGAATTCTGGGTAAATTAAACAACAAATTTTTGTGCTATATCCTCCATATACACTGTATTATTTACAAAACTGCAACTATGGTCTTGAACATTTGGATGGCATAAAAGGGTTTGCATAGCTAACAAAAAGACATTGTAGATCTCATTTGCATGTTCTTATCTAGAATATCTTGCAGCAGTAGAAAAAAAAGTGTTTGTATGGAATTTCTGGGGAAAACAATTTGCATGGCTTGTTTATATGTGCTACATGATAAATTAATTAACCGCTTTATAGTTTGTATAAATAATCCCTTTACAGTTTATTAATTTGGATGCAGGTGAATGTTGCACCAGATTTAGTAAAACAAAAATCATCATTAGATAGTGTTCTTTTAGAGAGTCTTATATTGTGTGTATCATAGAGTCCATAAGAAAATATAAATGCAAAGTGACAATGAAACATTTATGAAAAAAACATTTATTTAATCTATTTTTAAAAATGGCCTATACACATATAAACGTGCTTCCTTTTAATTGCTACTTAGTTTTTATCATAACACGATTTACTCAAATTAACTATAATTATAATTTGCTAATAGGACTGTAAGCCACTGTGATAAAATAATGTTTGATAAAAACGGTCCTGAACATATTGTATAGAGTTGAAAGATAACGCATTATAAAATCAAATATCTTAATCAAAAATAAACTTTTTGCTAATAAAACTTTAAATGTTTTGCTAAAAGCTTCATTATGTACAACAAAATGATAAATCTTAACAACACATTTAAAAGACTTGATTGTTTTCTTTCATGTCATGAAAAATACTACAATAAAATAATTTCAGATAACAATACTAATTAAAAATGTAATTGTATTTGTATAAATTAAGAATGAACAAAATTAAATAATCTTAAAGACCAAACTGCTTATAGACTATTCAAAGCTACATATCTAAACAGGAGTGCAATAGCACCCCCAGAAGCACATTACATTTAGTGTTTTAACGGCTTTGTCCTGTAAATCATTGGTATTCAGTTGGCATGGTGTGTATGCAGTAATTGTGTCTAGTTTTAGAAAGGGTTGACTAGAGCACTGGTAATGGAATTACTATCTATGTTTCAAGCTGGTAAAAGAATGCTGAGTTTTTGTAAAAGGATTAAAGGAAAATCAAATGCTGAAATATATATTATACACTGCATTACACAAATAAATGTTTCTAATTTAAATGCTACAACAAAAGATTAATTATTGTCTTGGAGTTTTACAAAATCCTGTTTTAAGATATATGACAATTCTTTTTAAGTTAACTGTGAGATTGCAACTAATATTATGATCTTAAGGTTTTCTGTATTGATTGGCATGTGGGTCATTCTAAAACAATTTTTTTAGTAATTCATCTACTTAACTTTTTAAAATTAAATTAATTTATTGTTTTATTAAACAATACATGTAAGCTCTTTTTTATGCAAAAGTAGTTGTTTATATGAGGATAAGTTATAAACAATGATATGTTATACCATAATGTGTAAACATTAGGAAACAGCAGACTGTACAGATTTTCAGTGAGAGTAAAACATCAGTCATATCCATATGCCATTAAATTAAAAATGTTTAAGACATAAAATTTTCGCAAAATAGATTTTCCTTTAAATTTTCTAGGGAATTAAATAGTGAAAGATTCCAGATTCACTTTATTCTGAGTAATTTACTTCAGTTGTATCTTCAATTTGAAGTCCAAAAATAAATAAAGCAATACTTGTCCAATAGCTTGTTTGCATCACAATTGATTTAACACTATACAAATGTACTAAAAGTAATAGCATTTTAACTATGCAGAACTTGAAGTATAATAATGTTACTGTTTGTCTGAACTGATGTATTCCCCATTTATAAATACAATAGTATCTATATTATAGGTTTGAAAAGGATACCTACATAATGAAAGATCATCTGATTGCTTTAGATGGGGGACAATTAGATTAATACAGCAAGTTTTAGAAGTAACTGCTGAACTGATATTGTAATTTGATCTTAAATATATTTCATTTTAAAGTTAAGGAGGACTTCTGATGAGTGCCATCTTGTCAGACGTCTTCTCTGTGCTCAGAGTGCCAGAATCTCACAAATATCCTAAGACTAAATTAATATCCAAAGTATAGGATAAAAGTACCAATCTTATTTTTGTCTCCTGAACCGGAAAAGCTACCTTTAGATGTGAGAAGAAACAAATATCTAATTATTGGGTATAGTCCCAGGTAGGGCCCTGTTTTCCAGCAGAAATGTCATGAGACCTTCGGCAGTGAACAGACTTACCCAAACCCAACCCCATCTCTATTCAAGAGGTTAAATAGCTTATAAGCTATAATTTACAAAAATATCTTGAGCATCAAAGAAAATTGAAAGCATTTATCAGAAAAGCTCTGCTGTGGAACCCATATATAATGGAGATTCAAGCAGATACCATATTACCTTACTTTGGGCTCTCCTTGATTGACCTTTTGAGATACTCAAGATTGAGCTGCAGAAATCTGTGTGCTGAAGATAATCCAATTGTGGTCCAGAGGAATTAAATGATCCCACTTTCCGATAACATGAGGGACACTTACTTACCTACAAGCATAGTTCATAATGGTCCCACACATCTGGGGACTGTGCTAGGGTCTCTGATATGATAATGGAAAAATAGATTTGTGTCTACAGGAGTCATAATTGCAATAGCTTGATGAGGTTTGTCCATTTACTTCAAAGCTGCTTAGGATACACTTACTCACTGGAGTTGAAGAATCCCAGAAAGTCATAAAATATAGATGTCTGGTAGGATCTAGTGAGAGGTTTCAACCTGTCTGGGCAAAGACTAGGGCCCCGATATTCAAAACATTGACAGACCAATGAAACTGCCTATTTAGGTTCACCAGGCTCACAGTTTGAAAGTCTGTCGATATATTAAAAAAGGGGGCTGAACCGTGAAGTCCTGATGAGTGGGGATGTGTCTCACAAAGGAAATAATAAGGATTCTGGATTCTGCAAAAGTCTGCCTACATTACCACTTGTTGGCACTATCAGTGGAGGGAGGGCTGTATTTAAAGTGTTTCTACACAACACATACAGTGCATTCACTGAAACAAAAATAAGTTTCTATGTAGGAACACTTCAAATAATGCCCTATACTACCTGCCTCAAACTGGAAAATCTGACCCCAAAAAAAGGTAGTGAGACAAATATGGCTGAAGCCCTGTACCTAACCTACTGGACAGCCCTTGGAATATATTGCACTACTGGCAAAGTTAGCCCATTAAAATGCAGGTTACTCCCTTGGAATGCCCAGCTAACACCCACAGAAAGCATACATCTATGTCATGTCTGTGATCTACCTTATTAATAAAGACAACAAAAAAACTTTATATTATAACTATAGGAGCTATGTCTACACATGTATATGCAATGTATCATGTCAATCAAATATGAATGAGTTGATTGACACCCCCTGCTAGCGAATCTGCAGGGGGCGGTATTGCACAAGCATTTATCGATGTGCAGCGGACATTATATGCTACATCATATAATGTCCACTATGTATTTTAAATATTGTAGTGACATTTATTTGTGTGCAATATATTTAAAAGGGATCCTTTACAATACATCATCAATGTAGCAGGCGATGCTGCTTGTAATATTTTGTTAGCATCGCCACATTAATACCCTGCTGCATTGTGGCACTTTTCATCGTGGTCTAGATTTTGACCTAGGTGGACATATTGTGGTAAGAAGCTCTGGTTTGTTGTGGATTGACTTTCCTTTGATCATTTTCTATCTTTGCCCACATTTCAAAGAATGGAGATGTTTTCAAGCCAAAAGACCTTTTTATTTCTTCCCCCGAGAGAACTTGGCCTAAGTGGGTTAAGGGATTGTATATCTGATTTATATCCCCAGTGGTCTTGACAACATGCACTTAGTATCCCAGTTGTTGAAAACCTGAAGGGCTAATATATAGTGTGTATTTAAGCGAGCATATGATTTATTTGGGAGCTTTGTTATTACAGCGTTCCCTAATAAGTAACTGCTTATATCTGTACCTTTTTTATTATCTTGCAATGCCAGTAAATTATTATAGATGGGTGTAAAGTTCTGTTTTAATTTATGGAATAATGTACAGCGTAGAACTATATATAAGTAGTAGTTTATTAGACTTCCTATTTTATACTTTTGATTTTTACTTGATATGTTTCTTTGAAGGGTATGACTTCATATTAAAGAGCAACCCATTACAATCTGCTGCTCCATTAGGTTATACAGTATCTGGCAAACTCTCCTCTCATGTGAGGAATCAGGTGTGAGCTCTCTCTCCCTTTAAACAATTAAAAGAGGACACCCATAGCGTAGTATGTTCTTAAAACACAAGAAATACTGAGTATATTAATTACACTCACATTTGGTGAAGCACTATCAAGTGCTGTACTCGCAAGCCTGATATTCAAGAGTAATCTGGCTAACTCTCGCCCGTGTAAGGAACAAGGTTCACAATCTTCTTTCTTTCTCTCAAGTGGCAGATAAAAATGGATCCAATAATGAGGGGTTATGCTGGTTATAAAAACAGTATCAATACCCAAATGAAAAAAGTGTATAAAATGGGTTTCATAAAAATAATAATTATTATATCAAAACACATACACAGCGATGCGTTTCTCAGGCTGAAGAAAGCTATTATTTCTCCTAACAAGACTCAATTTCAGGGATACAATGGACATTTGAACATTCACTTATAAGTGATCTCCAAGTGACTTTATATTATACTTATAATATTTTATATATTCGATTGTACTTTATTTTATTATTTTTATTGTTACATTATATTTACCATAAGCAACACTGTACATTTATATATTGCATAGGCGCACCTATTAGCTCTCCATTTACTGGTAGAGTACATTGTTTCAAGTTTATACAGTATAACTGTACATCTAGGGGCATATGTATCAAGCTCCGTGTTTCTGGCGAGCCTGCAGGTTCGCCAGAAACAGTAGTTATGAAGCAGCGGTCACAAAGACCGCTGCTCCATAACCTGTCTTCCTGCTCTGAGCAGGCGGACAGACATCGCCGGAAATCAACCCGATTGACACCCCCTGCTGGCAGCCTATTGGCTGCGAGTCTGCAGGGGGTGGCGTTGCACCAGCAGCTTTTGTGAGCTTCTGGTGCAATGCTGAATACGGCGAGCGTACTGCTCGCCGTATTCATCGAGGTCTTGCGGACCTGATCCCCACTGTCGGATCAGGTCCACCAGACCTTGATAAATAGGGGCCCTAGTGTCATCTTAACTTTTCATTGTTTAGTATTAACTTATTATTGTACTATTGCTGTCACAATTGGGTTCACTTTTGTGCATTGGCTGCTCATTTTAACCCAATTTTAATAAATCGTATATGAAGACAGTGTCAGAAAGCTTAGCCCTTCATCAATGTATCACTCTATCTTTGCAGCTATGGTGTGTTTAATATTGTGCTTTTAGAAGTTCAAAGTGACCTCTGTTTTTTTTATATATATATATATATATATATATATATATATATATATATACCTAATAGTTTAGAATGTTAAATTTAGATAACAAAGTTTTAATTATACAGCAGGTATGATTATGCACAGCGTGTGCTCTTGTAAAAGCTACTGATGTTCTTAAAGCGATAAGAAGGCACAACTAGATCAAAATGATGAAGTTTAGTACATCCCATGTTTTTCATGGATATTTTTAAACATATCCAAATTCACTATCTATCTTTAAAATTAGTATTATTATTGTATTATTGTGTACACTTGTGCATGTGATTGGATGTAATCACTGGTTTTGTTATGGTGAAGAAGAACCACTATATTGTCATATGAAGCCTATGATGCTGTTAATGATGTAAACATATACTATAAAATGAAATAATTATAAAGTTAAGCTGTAATAACATAAACACTGGCATGTTGGTCCCCATTATTTCCAGTAAGAGCTATATTGCTGTTACTATTATAAAATGATAAATACAAATGTTAATATTACACTGCACCCTTCCAAAATATTTATTACTTCTCAGTGGTATGTGGCCATTTTTAAAATGAACTCTTGGGTTCACTACACTTAAAATAGGTGCTGTATAAAAACTATTTTTTATAAGTTTTACAGAGCAATATAGCAAGAACTCAGCATTTTTTGTCTCTGAGACTTTTAATGGTACAGTCAAACCAAAACAAGGTAAAACAACAAACTAGTGAATTATAAGGAAACATAGGTATAGGGGAGGCTACATGTAAGAAAACTAGTATTTGGAAATGATAGTTATAAGTAATACTAATGTCCTATCAATAAACATTCAAGAATCCCAGAATTAATAAAATACTTTGAAGAGAGGTTGCATGCCACTGTGGAATACATGATTTGCTTCCTTGTTGTATGGTAACAAAGGTCAAATTGTGTTATAACACTTTATGTTAAAATATTTTTTATTAAGCAAAAGAACGTCACATCATATAACAATAAGCAATAGTAATGCAATACATCTTGAAATCATTAGATAACACATCCCTATGGTATGTGCATATCTGCCATCTTTTGTATCAACTTTTTACCATTGAGTGCATACTACAGTAGTATATAAGTCCATAATGTCCAGACTGTTTTGTCTTATTTCATATGATGTTTCACTGTAGGTGTCAGGACTCAGTCCCGTTCTGACATACCAGGCAATGCATTTTTAACATAGACGTTTTGTACATTTTTTCGAAAAAAAAAGAAAAAAACCCAAACAAGAAAAAACAAGAAATTAAAAATAAGGTCAAACCAAAACGAATAATAACAAACAATAATAACAGACTAACAAGTGGTCAAGCAAAAAGCAGCTATGTCCCTTATCGGGGGGGGGGTAGAATATCTATAGATGAACCTTCCCTAGCATATGTTATTTGTCTTTCAATGTTTTTAATCTAAAACCCCAAGAGAGTCAACTCGTCGTCATGATTGAATTAACCAGTAAAACCAAATATTTTGATATGTGTCGACATTTCCCAGGATAAAAGCTGCAGTTTCATGTAGTTTATGTGTCAATTTAATTTCGTCTAGAACCTCATGCCATGCTGGGGCTCTCTCCCTCCAATACTTAGCAATGCACAGTCTGGTGACTGTACAGAGTATTCTGATAAAGGTGTTGATATGGTGATGATAGTTTGGGAACGGTATGTTGAGGAGTCCCTGAGGCATGTCAAGTGTTATCTGTTCCCCCAATAGTGTACTAAGGTGGTTGGACAGACATGACCAGATGTGTTTAATTTCGCGGCACTCCCACCACATGTGTATATAAGTTCCAATTTCATTACATCCCTTATAGCATTTTCTGTTTTTTACCTCTGTAAAGTGGGAAGTTTTTATGGGGGTTAAGTACCATCTGAAGATGGTTTTATAGCTATTTTCTCGTAGGTCTGCGCTTATCAAACCTCTGCAGGAGGAGTAAAGTAACTCATGCCACTCCTTCACCTCAAAATTAATGCCTATATCAGTCTCCCATTTGCACATGAGAGAAGATTTTCCCTCGTTTGTTGCGGATTGTAAAGCTATGTATATTCTTGAGATGGTGTGTTTCTGCCTCAAGTCAGCGCAGCATATTTTCTCTAACGTGGTGCTGAGGTGATTTTGTGTGTTTGAGAGGAATCTATGTAATGCAGAAGTGACTTGCAAGTATAAGTACCACCTAAGGGGGTCTGGTGTTAGCTTCTCCTGGATTTGTGTAAAGGTTAACGGTTTATTGTGTAGTACTATGTCGCCTACTCTATAAAGACCCTTATTTACCCATTTGTCTAGTTGTTTCCTATATTCCTTTGGGATAAGATCTCTAAGTGGTGTCTTGAATGAGTATTCTGGGACCAATCTTTTCTTTTTATTTAAGGTTCTCCAGTGCCCTATCGAGTGACCGGTGATTGGAGAATAAGCATGAATCACTTGTAGAGGTACAGAAGTGTCCCATAATAGAGCATCTGGGGATTCAGATTCTCCCAAGTCCACCTCTAACCTTACCCAAACTATGTCAGTGTTAGACATTCCTATTAGTGCTGTCTGGGCCAGTCTTGAGGCATCATAGTAATCTTTCAGGTTAGGTACTCCAATCCCTCCTAGCTGCCTATGCTTTGTTAGCGTTTGAAAGGGGATTCTAGAATGTTTTTTGCTATTGATGAAATAAATAAGTTCAGATTGCGTTGTTTCCAGGTCTTTTGACCCAAGAAAATTCAAAATTAAATTCAATTAGATTTTTTGTCTGAGGCAGCAACGCTATTGCCATTGATTCACTTTTGTCCATATTTATTTTATACCCCGATATGGCAGAAAACCGGTCAAGTACGTCATAGAGGCTAGTGAGAGAAGTTAAGGGTTTGGTCAATGTCAGCAAAACGTCATCTGCAAAAAGGGCAATCTTATGATCCTTATTCTTGAGTTGAAAGCCTGTAATATCGGGATTTTGCCTAATACAGGCGGCTAAGGGTTCCATACAAAGCGAGAATAGTAATGGCGAAAGTGGGCATCCCTGTCTAGTCCCGTTTTTAATATTTATAAGTTTTGAATGGTGTCCAATAGCCCTAACCGTAGCTGTAGGAGCAGAATATATACCTTGTAAAGCTGTTACAAAGGGGCCTCTAAATTCCATTTTCTCCAAGACAGCAAACATATATGTCCAGTCAATTCTGTCAAACGCCTTCTCTGCGTCCAGTGATAGAACCAGAGAAGGCGTTTTCGTCTTTGTCAATTGGGTAATGGTCGTAAGTATGTGTTTAATGTTGTCAGGGGCTTCCCTGCCCATCACAAACCCAACCTGATCTGGATGGACAATTTCTGGCAGTATCGACTTAAGCCTATTGGCCAGTATCTTGGTAAAGATCTTAAGATCTTGGTTTATGAGAGAGATAGGTCTATAGCTAGCACACCATTTGACATTTTTCCCTGGTTTGGGTATTACAGCTATCCTGGCTCTGAGAAGGTCAGGAGGTATTGTATAACCTTGCATGATATGATTGGAGAATTTGACTAAGTGGGAGACTAATGAGGATTTGAACAATTTATAGTATTCCCCTGGTAGTCCATCCAGGCCTGGGGCCTTTCCTGGCTTTAAGTCTTTTACTGCCTGTTGGACTTCCATCACCGTAATCTCTTGATTTAATTTATCTCTATCTTTTTCCGTCAAGGGGGGCAGTTGTGTTTTGTCAAGGAATTCATGTAGCAGAGTTTTAGTTTGTTCAGACTGAGCCACTTTATTTCCGTCATATAGATCACTGTAATAGTTAGCAAAACAGTCAACTATTTCCTGTAGATGAGTTGTCGTGGTACCGTCATGCTTCTGAATCTGTGCTATAGCTGCTACTCTTAATTTTTCACGAATTTTATTAGCCATATACCTGTCTGGTTTATTAGCATATATATAGTAATTGGTCTTAAGTCGGAATGCTGCCCTGACTGACTGGTCGTTAAGGATGCTAGCTAATGTTGAACATTTTTTTTGTAGTTGCTGATAAACTATCTTAGATTGTGTCATTTTGTGTTGCTGTTCTAGTGTGTTTATTTTGTTTTGAAGTTCTTTCCTTTGAGTGTTATATTTTTTTAACCAGGACAGCTTTTTCTTTTATTAGTAGTCCTCTTAAAAAAGTTTTGTGGGCTGCCCAGGTCGATATGGGGTTTTCCATCGTCCCCGTATTTATCTCCCAATACTCCCTCATTTGTCATGTTACGGATTTCATTGTTACTGGATCTTTGAGGCAAAAAGAGTCAAAAGTCCAAGTTTTAGTTCTGTCAGTGGGTTGTAGAGTACCTATTCTCAGCTGTGTCATTGAATGATCCGACCACACACAGGAGTGAATGTTGGCTGATTCTAAAGAGGGTTGTAGTATTTGGCTTACGAATATATAATCTAACTTTGTGTACGTTTTGTGAGCAGCAGAGTAATATGTGGTAACTACCGTGTCTCCATATAGGGTCTTCCAGGAGTCAATTAAAGTATGTGTGCTCAGGTGATCAAGTATCGTTTTGGCCTTGCTATACTGTCTATGCTGTTTATTGGACATTAATTGGAGACGTGTTCTAGATTGCAAAGCAAGATCAACATTAAAATCTCCTGCCAATATCGTTCTGGATTGTGACCAATTTATCAGCTGCTGTGACAGCAGCTTAAAGAAGGTGTCTTGCTTATCATTAGGGGCATATACATTACAAAATGTGATTTCAGTGCCTTGTATCTGGCCCCTAACTATTAGGTACCTGCCCTCCTTATCTTTAATTGTTTCTGTATGTACAAAGGGTATAGAGGAATGTATCAGGATGGAGACTCCTCTTTTTTTCGAATCAGTCGTAGCATGATAGTGTAGTGGAAATTCTCTAGTCCAGTATCTAGGTATCTGTGAGTCTAAGAAGTGTGTCTGCTGTAGGAAAATCACATTGGCTCGCAAAGATCTATATTGTGTGAGTGCTGTTCTACGTTTAATATCTGAGTTCAACCCCCTGACATTATGTGAAATCAGGTTAATCGCCCATGGCTCCATGGATGGTACAGGTTTTATAGCTCTTGTTGCAGATAGCTCCTGCCATTCTAATTCTATTTTGGTCTGGGTTTTCCCTGACTAGGGTCTGTCCCCCTGCCACATAAGCTACACATAGAGAGAGGTTTCTTCTACCAACTTCAATTTTTCCCCAAATACTTGGCATTTTATGGAAATCAAAAGGTACATAGCAATTTAATGACCACATGACTATAAACATCCTAAACGTATAAACTAAAAATATCCATTTTGGATATATAACAATGATTAAGCTAATAATATGAAATAGAATTTGCATTAAGAAAAATACTTCAAAACTATTAACTCGTGCAATTAGAAAAATACACTTCAAAATTTCGTATGCATAATGAAATAAACTTTAGTTATCTCTAGATTAGAAATGCGTGGGGACTTGCCCCAAGTCTGCTACGGGCTCATCCTCGAGCCTTAAATGTTCATCCTGATATACAATTTATACCGTATCAAAAGTTATAACAAAACATAGAGGTTAACTAGTATCTATCACTGGAGTCCAATGTAGTTCTTTTCAAGAGCTCAACATGTTTTTAGAAACAGTACAGTCAGAGAAATATACTTATCTCCAGTTCGGCCTCGCCTCGCCTCAATTATGTCCTTGAAACAAGTCAATGGAGTTGGTTCATTCAAATTTGTAGATTCGTAAACTAATCATGTTTTCTGCCTTTTCTTGGGGACTTTAGACCATTTACCCCTAGATGTTGGTCCTAGTTGTGCAGGGTTGCGGGATGTATTTTGCTCTTGTGATAAGGCTGGCAGCTCCGCGCATTCCAGATTGAGATGTTTACAAATCTCCGGTATTTCTGACAGCCTATCGATTGAGGTTGACCTACCCTCATGCTGAATATGTAATGCAAATGGGAATCCCCACCTATAGGAAATTTGATTTTTACGCAGCAGCTGTGTGAGAGGTCGAAGTGTACTTCGTCTCTGCAAGGTTCTCAGGCAGAGGTCTTGATAGAACTGGATAACTGTTCCTTTAAATTTAAAGGTGGGGTTTTTTCTGGCCGCCGCCATTATTTCTTCCTTCTCTTGAAAGCAAAACATTTTTACAATTATGTCCCTTGGAGGATCTCCTTTTTTTGGTGGTGCTCTATGTGCTCTCTCCATTTGGAATTTGCTGTCATCTTTATCTTCTGTAATGGCTTGGAATATTTGTAATAGGAAGTTTGCTATCTCCGGTGCTGTCACCATTTCAGGTATGCCCTTTAACCTTATGTTACATCTTCTTCCCCTATTCTCCAGGTCTTCAAGGTTATTATTGATGTCAACTATTTCTAGCTGTTGGGATGAGATTTGTTGTTGTAGATATCCTCAGTTACAGAGTCCTCTCTATCTTCAATGTCTCAACTCTTGTACCTAATTCCTGTAGATCTTGTTTTATGTCCGCCAAGCTATTAGTGACAGTATTTTGTAGCGTATCCATTTTCTCTAGCATCTTGTCAAAAATGTTGTTAATATCTTGTTTTGAGACTAGGTTTTGGAGATCAGCTTTTGTGACAGAGATCATATCTGCATTGTCAGATTGGGGTTCCGGGTCTGAATCCATTTCTTCCTCTGGAGGTGATGTCTCTCTCTCTGGGGTTTTCCCTCCCTTAGTGGGTTTAAAGAAGGGGTGCTGTGTAGTGGTTTTAGAACCAGTATGTTTTGTTTTCTAACCGACATAGTTCAGGTAAATATGTATGTGATCTCCTGTTGCTTTAGTTTATGTTTTGTCTCCACTCACAGTACGTAGACTAAGTTGGTAATCAGAGAGATTTATCTGTTTCTATTTTTCTGCAGTTCCCTGCAGCGTGTTGCAGCTCTCCAGTAGATATTACAGCCTCCTTAGGGGTTTTTGTCAATGGCAAAGATTATGCATAACTGAGTATAAGTGTTTCTTGTGTTGACGCCAGTCTAGATAGTTTCCAACATACATCAAATGTTAGTTACACGGTAAATACCAATCCAGATTAATCGCAAATAGAATAAAGTGCCTAGATAAAATGATGTGTGCGGCTGAGGGCATAACCTTTATATCTTCTTTCATATTGCTGGATCACAGTCCACATTATTTATATCACATACGGTAAATACCAATCCCAGTGAAAATTAAACACAGCAGAGCACCGCATCTTTAATGGTGATAGATAAGATAGTGTGAACAACTGTGCATATGTTTGTTTCTTTTTAATGTCTCTCTTATAGATGCCGCATGGCCCTTAGTAGTATATCATCTCAACTGTCTTCAATCCTCCGTTTAGTGTCATTTGCACGGTAAATACCATCCCCATGAAAAATAAGCACAGTAGAGCACCGCAATTTTAGCGATGATAGATAAGGCCGTGTAAGCAGTTGTGCGAATGTTTGCTTCTGTTTAATGTCTCTCTTTTACATGCCGCGGGGCCATGGACAATATATCCTCTCAACTATCTTCAACCCTCCTTTTTTAGTACAGTTTGCTGTTACAGGTCGTGTTTACAACTGGTGTAAAAAGTTTTTCTAGCTGCCCCTTCTAGTTGTTTCCCACGTGTGCGTGGAGGCGTATGGCCTTGCAGCGCTATATTCTTCTGTACCTTTTTATGTTTTAGCCCATCAACATAAATAACATTAAACCATCTTACCGGGTGCCTTGATACCTCTCACATTGTGTCCACTCTGCTTCAGTAACCCCCACACAGCCGCTGCGAGTGCCAAATTGCTCTCCGTGTTTAATCGTTAATCTCCAATATGGCGGGTCCGGTTCTCTCTCTGTTGCGTATCTTGCCCACAATATATTTCTTTCTCCTTGTGACTCTTTAAAATCGAGCCCAGCAAAATTATTATCATTGGTCTCAGAGGTGCTTCTGCAGCATTTTGCTAGTAATCAAGTTGCCATAATTAAAGTTTAACACACTTTCACTGTTTGTTATGCACAGAGCTCAGTGATTATGCTGCCATCACTGAGCTCTTCCAGGCTCCACCCCGTGTTATAACACTTTAAATGGACATAATAATGAAAAAATGACATGCACTAAATCATAAGTGCATTTAATTTTAGCAACAGATATGCCCCAACTCTATTCGTTTAACCGGAAATTACTTATCTGGAGTTATAGAGCATAAAAATACCCAGAGGCTTGATGGACTACAGATACTAAAAGGTTTGAGAGTTCTAGATTGTAAAGCCTTCAGAGAAGGATCATTCTGCAGTTTCAGTTTGTATTGAAAAATGTCTTATTTGTACCATATTCATGCTGTATTGCTATGCATACATGTCACATACTTTATACTACCTTATGGAGAAGGAAGAAGAAAAAGAAGAAGAGGAGATAACAATCCAAGTATGATTCCATATTCCCATACAGATAGCATGAAATAATTTATCATAACTATAAATTGCAATGAGGACAGTTTGACTTAAGATTACTAATCATTTAATTAAAGGGATATTAAACCCCAAAAAATGATTTCTTGATTCATATAGACCATGCAATTTTAAGCAACTTTCTAATTTACTCCTATTATCAAATGTTAATTGTTCTCTTGTAAGCTGAGGAGCCGGCTCATTATTGCTTCAGCACCTGGGTTGGGTTTGCTGATTGATGGCTAAATGTAGCCACCAATCAGCAAGTGATATTCAGGGTTCTGAACCAAAAAAGGCCAGCTCCTTAGCTTAGATTTCTGCTTTTTCAAATAAAGATAGCAAGAGAACAAAGAAAAATTCATAATATGAGTAAACTTAAAAGTTACTTAAAATTGCATGCTCTATCTGAATCAAGAAAGGAAAAACATTTGGGTTTATTATCCCTTTAACATGGTGCATGTGTTAAAAAGTTATTCTGGTACTCCATATGAAGAAGATATTACAATTCTCAAATAGCCATTTACAAACATCTTTATATCCTGATGCAGGATAAATGGAGACAGACATTTGAATTTATGGCATCCTACTTTAAGTTTTCTATTGCATTTTTAAAGCATTAATTCAATTCCTCCATATATTAGGGAAGGTAAGAGAACAACTTATTGTAACTTTAAGAGATATTAGACCAAAAATGTTCTATTGTGATTTAGACAAAGCATAACATTTCATTTTTATTTTCCAATTTTTTTTATTATTATCAGATTAGCTTTGTTCCCATGCTATTCTTTGTTCAGGAAATATCTAGGTTAGTGTCTGTAGAACAACAGGGCATGAATAAGTGCTGCTATCTTGTGCCCTTGCATATAGATAATATTCTTCTAAAACTGCTGCCATTTAGTGCTCCTGACACATGCACGCTCCTGAGCTTACATTCCTGGTTTTCAACAAAAAATACCAAGAGTACAAAGCAAAATTGATAACAGAAGTAAATCACAACATTGTTTAAAACTGCACACTCTGGGGGCTAGTTATCAAGCCGTCTACTTTTCTGGCTTCGCCGGCCCAATACGTCCGCCTAAGCTCGCCTACCTTCGCCGCCGCGGACCTTGAATACGTTCGCCTAAGTTATCAAATAAAGCTGTCAAAAAGCCGCGGGGCGATGAGCAGCGGACTGTGACAGTTATCACTCATCCGATCTCGCTGCCCTTCGGCTTTTTCCCAGCTTTATTGCTAGCCTGTCACTAAGCACTCACACTAAACTGCACTGTTCTACCCCCTATACCGGCGCCCCCGGAGCCCCCCGCAACTAAATAAAGTTACTAACCCCTAAACCGCCGCTCCTAGACCCTGCCGCAACTCTTATAAATGTATTAACCCCTAAACGCTGCTCCTAGACCCTGCCGCAACTCTTATAAATGTATTAACCCCTAAACCGCCGCTCCTAGACCCTGCCGCAACTCTTATAAATGTATTAACCCCTAAACCGCCGCTCCCGGACACCGCTGCCACCTACATTATACCTAGTAACCCCTATCCTGCCCCCCCTATACCGTCGCCCTCTATTATAAAATTATTAACCCCTATCCTGCTGATCCCGCACATCTCCGCAACTAAATAAATAGTTTAACCCCTAAACCGCCGCTCCCGGACACCGCTGCCACCTACATTATACCTAGTAACCCCTATCCTGCCCCCCCTATACCGTCGCCCTCTATTATAAAATTATTAACCCCTATCCTGCTGATCCCGCACCTCTCCGCAACTAAATAAATAGTTTAACCCCTAAACCGCCGCTCCATGAACCCGCCGCAACCTATAATAAATTTATTAACCCCTATCCTGCCCCCCACTACGCCGCCGCCACTGTAATAAAATGATTAACCCCTAAACCTAAGTCTAACCCTAACCATAACGCCCCCCTAACTTAAATATTAATTAAATAAATCTAAATAAATTAACTCTTATTAACTAAATGAATCCTATTTAAAACTAAATACTTACCTTTAAAATAAACCCTAATATAGCTACAATATAAATAATAATTATATTCTAGCTATCTTAGGATTTATTTTTATTTTACAGGTACCTTTCAATTTATTTTAACCATGTACAATAACTATTAAATAGTTATTAACTATTTTATAGCTTACCTAACTAAAATAAAGAGAAATGTACCTGTGAAATAAATCCTAACCTAAGTTACAATTACACCTAACACTACACTATACTTTAATAAATTATTCCTATTTAAAAATAAATACTTACCTGTAAAATAAACCCTAAGATAGCTACAATGTAATTAATAATTATATTATAGCTATCGTAGGATTTATATTTATTTTACAGGTAACTTTGTATTTATTTTAGCTAGTTAGAATAGTTATTAAATAGTTATTAACTATTTAATAACTACCTAGCTAAAAGAAATACAAAATTACCTGTAAAATAATTCCTAACTTAAGTTACAATTAAACCTAATACTACACTATCATTAAATTAACTAAATAAACTACCTACAAAGAACTACAATGAAATACAATTACATAAACTAACTAAAGTACAAAAAATAAAAAAAGCTAAGTTACAAAAAATAAAAAATTAAGTTACAAACATGTTAAAAATATTACAACAATTTTAAGCTACTTACACCTAATCTAAGCCCCCTAATAAAATAACAAACCCCCCCAAAATAAAAAAAATCCCTACCCTATTCTAAATTACATAAATTTCAATGCTCTTTTACCTTACCAGCCCTTAAAAGGGCCATTTGTGGGGGCATGCCCCAAAAAGTTCAGCTCTTTTGCCTGTAAAATAAAAATACAACCCCCCCCCCCAACATTAAAACCCACCACCCACATACCCCTAATCTAACCCAAACCCCCCTTACAAAAACCTAACACTAATCCCCTGAAGATCATCCTACCTTGAGTCGTCTTCACTCAGCCGAGCCACCGATGGAACTGAAGAGGGCATCCGGAACGGAAGAAGTTAATCCTCCAAGCGGCGCTGAAGAAATCTTCCATCCGATGAAGTCATCATCCAGGCGGCGCTGAAGAAGTCTTCGATCCGGCCAATGTCATCTTCAAAGAGGCGCTGAAGAGGTCTTCTATCCGGGCGAAGTCATCTTCCAAGCCGGGTCTTGAATCTTCCTTCCGCCGACGCGGAACCACCTTCTTCACCGACGGACTACGACGAATGACGGCTCCTTTAAGGGACGTCATCCAAGATGGCGTCCCCTCAATTCCGATTGGCTGATAGGATTCTATCAGCCAATCGGAATTAAGGTAGGAAAATCTGATTGGCTGATGGAATCAGCCAATCAGATTCAAGTTCAATCCGATTGGCTGATCCAATCAGCCAATCAGATTGAGCTCGCATTCTATTGGCTGTTCCGATCAGCCAATAGAATGCGAGCTCAATCTGATTGGCTGATTGGATCAGCCAATCGGATTGAACTTGAATCTGATTGGCTGATTCCATCAGCCAATCAGATTTTCCTACCTTAATTCCGATTGGCTGATAGAATCCTATCAGCCAATCGGAATTGAGGGGACGCCATCTTGGATGACGTCCCTTAAAGGAGCCGTCATTCGTCGTAGTCCGTCGGTGAAGAAGGTGGTTCCGCGTCGGCGGAAGGAAGATTCAAGACCCGGCTTGGAAGATGACTTCGCCCGGATAGAAGACCTCTTCAGCGCCTCTTTGAAGATGACATCGGCCGGATCGAAGACTTCTTCAGCGCCGCCTGGATGATGACTTCATCGGATGGAAGATTTCTTCAGCGCCGCTTGGAGGATTAACTTCTTCCGTTCCGGATGCCCTCTTCAGTTCCATCGGTGGCTCGGCTGAGTGAAGACGACTCAAGGTAGGATGATCTTCAGGGGATTAGTGTTAGGTTTTTGTAAGGGGGGTTTGGGTTAGATTAGGGGTATGTGGGTGGTGGGTTTTAATGTTGGGGGGGGGTTGTATTTTTATTTTACAGGCAAAAGAGCTGAACTTTTTGGGGCATGCCCCCACAAATGGCCCTTTTAAGGGCTGGTAAGGTAAAAGAGCATTGAAATTTATGTAATTTAGAATAGGGTAGGGATTTTTTTTATTTTGGGGGGGTTTGTTATTTTATTAGGGGGCTTAGATTAGGTGTAAGTAGCTTAAAATTGTTGTAATATTTTTAACATGTTTGTAACTTAATTTTTTATTTTTTGTAACTTAGCTTTTTTTATTTTTTGTACTTTAGTTAGTTTATGTAATTGTATTTCATTGTAGTTCTTTGTAGGTAGTTTATTTAGTTAATTTAATGATAGTGTAGTATTAGGTTTAATTGTAACTTAAGTTAGGAATTATTTTACAGGTAATTTTGTATTTCTTTTAGCTAGGTAGTTATTAAATAGTTAATAACTATTTAATAACTATTCTAACTAGCTAAAATAAATACAAAGTTACCTGTAAAATAAATATAAATCCAAAAATAGCTATAATATAAGTATTAATTACATTGTAGCTATCTTAGGGTTTATTTTACAGGTAAGTATTTATTTTTAAATAGGAATAATTTATTAAAGTATAGTGTAGTGTTAGGTGTAATTGTAACTTAGGTTAGGATTTATTTCACAGGTACATTTCTCTTTATTTTAGCTAGGTAAGCTATTAAATAGTTAATAACTATTTAATAGTTATTGTACATGGTTAAAATAAATTGAAAGGTACCTGTAAAATAAAAATAAATCCTAAGATAGCTAGAATATAATTATTATTTATATTGTAGCTATATTAGGGTTTATTTTAAAGGTAAGTATTTAGTTTTAAATAGGATTCATTTAGTTAATAAGAGTTAATTTATTTAGATTTATTTAATTAATATTTAAGTTAGGGGGGCGTTATGGTTAGGGTTAGACTTAGGTTTAGGGGTTAATCATTTTATTACAGTGGCGGCGGCGTAGTGGGGGGCAGGATAGGGGTTAATACATTTAATATAGGTTGCGGCGGGTTCAGGGAGCGGCGGGTTAGGGGTTAATACATTTATTATAGTTGCGGTGGGCTCCGGGAGCGGCGGTTTAGGGGTTAATATGTATAGAGTAGCTTGCGGTGGGCTCCGGGAGCGGCGGTTTAGGGGGTAATAACTTTATTTAGTTGCGGCGGTGTAGGGGGGGTCAGATTAGGGGTGTTTAGACTCGGGGTACATGTTAGGGTGTTAGGTGTAGACAGCTCCCATAGAAATCAATGGGATGTCTGTCAGCAGCGAACTTGTACTTTCGCTATGGTCAGACTCCCATTGATTCCTATGGGATCCGCCGCCTCCAGGCTGGCGCTTTGAAAACCAGGTACGCTGGGCCGTAAAAGTGCCGAGCGTACCTGCTAGTTTTTTGATAGCTAGCAAAAGTAGTGAGAATGTGCCGCACTTGTGTGCGGAACATCTGGAGTGACGTAAGAATCGATCTGTGTCGGACTGAGTCCGGCGGATCGAAGCTTACGTCACAAAATTCTACTTTTGCCGGTCTCGAGCCTTTGATAACTAAGGCGTATCAGCCTCGCCACAAATACGCTGCGGAATACGCAGCGTATTTGAGGTTGACGGCTTGATAACTAGGCCCCTCTTTCTGAATCATGAAAGAAAAAGTTTGTATTTCATGTCCCTTTAAGCTTCTCTCACCCAAGGTAATCCTGAAAATGTTGCCTGTTAATGTTACCTGATGACTGGAATTGAAAAACACTGCTCTAAGCCATTGTTTTTAAACCTGTGGTACATTTATCCTTGGGAGTATGCAAAGTCTTACAGGCCAGACTGTGGGGCCTATCTATCAAGCTCTGAACGGCGCTTGATGGCCCGTGTTTGTGGCGAGTCTTCAGACTCTCCAGAAACAGCAGTTATGAAGCAGCGGTCTAAAGACTGCTGCTCCATAACCCTGTCCGCCTGCTCTGAGCAGGCGGACAGGAATCGCCGCAATTCAACCCGGATCGAATACGATCGGGTTGATTGACACCTCCCTGCTGGCGCCCGATTGGACGCGAGTCAGCAGGGGGCGGCGTTGCACAAGCAGCTCTTGTGAGCTGCTGGTGCAATGCTGAATACGGAGAGCGTATTGCTCTCCGAATTCAGCGAGGTCTTGCAGACCTGATCCGCACTGTCGGATCAAGTCTGCAAGACCTTTGATAAATAGAGGCCTGTGAGTATTTCCCTTGTATGGTCAGCAGGTTTTTCAGGGCATCTGAATCATCAGTGCTAAGATAGGGAAATACTTATTATATGGTCTATAAAGGACATATGAGGACTGCAGTTAATATAAAGTGGTAGGTAAAGGGTATCACTGTGAGAAAGTGTTGCAGAGATAGCTAACAGATACTGTACTCGGGTATGATACAGTGAAACAAGTCAGATGAACTATGTATGAAATAAAGTTTTTGTAAATGGATAACATAATTGCAAAACTGCTGACATATAGTGCTCAAGATATGTGCACACTCCTGAGCATACATATCAAAAATTCCCAGAGAACAAAGAAAGTTTGATAGCGGAAGTAAATTTGAAAGTTGTTTAAAATTGCACACTATCTGAATCATGAAAAAAAATAAATTGTGTATCAAGTCCCTTTAAAACAAAAGAATCAGTTACAGAGTTTTTGTAGAAACTCTGAAATGTTGTTTAGATGTCTAATGAATATATGAGATGCTGCTGGTAGATTAGTTTATTTCTGTGTACCAAGTATGGTGTGATAATATTGATGCCAATAAAATGTGAAGTAAGACAGGTTATTGCTCAGACAACCCAATGTCAACATGGGGAAGAATTCATTTATACATTTAATACACCAATGGAAGTAAGGTTTTCTGTGTCTGAGAAACTGAAAACTGTTTTACAGTAAAAAAAAAAGTTGTTTTAGTCTTTAAGTGTTGTGATTTATTTTGATGGTCATATTTCATGCTGTAAACTTCACCTGATAGTACCCTGGTGGCTGGAAATAATTAATATTTTCTTAGAGTACTTAAGACTGGACCCTATATTTAAACTCCTGCAGCAATCATGTCACTTCAGTTGCCTACTTACCATCAAGTAAGATTTTAGATGCTTAGCTAACAAGAATTTTACAAAGATAATAGTAATTTCTAAATACCTGATTTATTAGAATACATCAGTTGTTGTCCTTTCTTGTCAGTTGCCTACTTTCTTGCTTAGACTAAGGCAGTGTCCCAGCTTTTTCCAACAATTATGTATGTGAAGCAAAGACAAGCCCAGTGCAATATAGCACTGCATGATATGAGAGTTTTGTTGCACTTACACTTTGTGCTTTTTGTTTTTTATATTACTATACATTTCAGATTGCATTTAAGTTTGCATTTTCTCAGATTTTAATACATTTAAATTTTGATCTAGCAGTGATTTTACACATTCTGATTATGCTTTGAAAGTTTCTGTGTTACTTTAATAACTTAGGACCATACTTTGTATTAAAATACATTGTACTTTGTATTTTCTGGAGGTTTGCTGGTAGACTTACCTTATTACAGGAGGAGGGGTTTCATTTCACACAATGGCACTTCCGAAACGCTATGCTGCATTGTGAATGCCGCTGCAGAGAAGTTGAATAAGGAGCTACGAGTAGTTGCAAAGGGGATGGACAGCCCACTATCCTGAATTACTAATCAAAGATTTCAAGCTGAGGAACTTGGCAAATGTATTACTTTCACGTATATGCTGTTGGTTTTGCAGAAGCATGTGTGACGTGGCCAGGAGGTTTAGAGTGCTGTGGAGGGGCTTCTTTGCTATTTTGGTTACTATGTATTTTCTCCATTGTAAACTGACAGTTTCAGAAAGTGGGAGGTACAGGGCAGTTCCCTGGGCTTAACAGAGGAGTTCCCAGACTATGAGGCCTATTTAACAAAGGTCTTGCGGACCTGATCCGACAGTGCTTTTCAGGTCCGCAAGACCTCGCTGAATGCGGAGAGCAATACGCTCTTCATATTCAGCATTGCACGAGCAGCTCACAAGAGCTGCTGGTGCAACGCCGCCCCCTGCAGACTCGCAGCAAATCGGCCACCAGCAGGGAAGTGTCAATCAACCCGATCGTACTCAATCTGGTTGAATTGTGGAGATTATTTAGACCGCTGCTCCATAACTGCTGTTTCTGGCGAGTCTGAAGACTCACAAGAAACACAGGCCCACAAGCTTCATACGGAGCTTGATAAATGGGCCTCTATACCTGAAGCTCTCTCCAGTCTTGTGAAATTTTATAAGCATTTTAAACAAGCTGGTCTCACTGATTTGTCTCACCAGCTGTATGCAGGTGAAGTTTGCTCAAAATTCCCAATAGACTTATTTTAACTAACAGAAAATTAATGTATAGTAAAATTTAGACAAAAGCAAGTTAAATTATAGTGAAAACATTTCAGTTCAAATAAGAATTGAAGCAAATGGAGCCTTTTGGGTCGATTTATTAAGCAGCGGATGCTGCATCAATGCCCCACCTTGAAATTATCCTGATACAATAGGGATCATTGACGGCACCTGCTAGTGGCTGATTGGCTGCCAGTAAGCAGGGGACGGCATTGCACAAGCATTTCCCTAGAAATGATTGTGCAGTGTTAAATGCTGATAGTGTATGCTGTCGGCATTTAGCGAGGTCAGGCAGACATGTTTCTCACAGTGAATCATAACAGTTCGACCATTAATAAATCTACCCCATCATATCCGCCCCAGGAGTTCTGCAGTTTGTATCCCAGAGAGTTTCATTACTTTCTATGGAAGACATCTCTCATCTTTCTGGGATTTCCAGGTTCTTCCCCCTTTTTTTTTTAGAAAATTTAGAGTTTTGCCCCTATGAAGTAAGCACTATAATCAGAATTTGTAAAACCACAATCCTAAATACACTGCTGTATACAAAATAAAATGCAAAATAGAAAGTGCAAAGTTTGAATGTAATTACATTTAATCTGAAGTGTAAAGTGATATAAAATAGAAAGCACAAAGTGTAAATGCAACAGAACTGTCATTTTATGTGATGCTATATTGCAAGGGGCTTTTCTCTCCTTCACGTACAGAAATGCAGGGAATGCTCCTTGGAGAAGTAAAGCAAAATCTGCCTTTGAAAATTTCACTATGGATCTCGCAGTGCAATCATCTCACATGAATGGAAAATATTTTAAATATTAGTGCTATATTATGTTTTTTGTTTTATATGAATAACTATAGCAAATACACATACTATATGCAATTACTGTGCTTTTATACCATAATACAAATTTAAATCCAATTGCTGCATGAATCTAACGTTTTAAAAAACTACAATATTATAGATATATAATAATACATTTCTCTTTTTGCAAGAATGGGAATTTCTTTAGCTGGCTTGCAACATACTTTGCATAGTAAATATTTAAACACATTTTTATGATTACATTTAGCATAGTAACTATTATAAATATAGTTTTACTGTGAACATAAGTTGTTTTAGTATGAAATAATAGTTTATGCTTTTTTATATATTGTTATCTTACAATTAAAAATAAAAAATAGTTACTCAGGAGTCTATTTTTTAGAACATTTTATTAGGAGCAATATAAACTTCAGTTACATTTTTAGTCTTGCAATATGTTGCAATAGGCGCCAAAAAATCACCTCTTTAACATAACATTTGTACAACTCAAATGTAGATAAACAGATGTGTGTTTATGTCTTGGATATATTTTCTTTAGAGCCTTCATTCCCTTAGTATCCGGACATCTATAACAAGCAATAAAACCATCATATTTCATAAAGCATCAACACAATATATACACAGTTTTTGTTTTTTTTTTATGATACAATCTACTATGAAAATAATAAGAAAAAAAAAAAAGTTCACAATAGAAAGAAAAGCAATTGTATATGTTGGATAGTAACAAAATAATGCATTAGATGCGGGTCAGAGAAAAAAAGGGCTAGATTACAAGTGGAGAGCTAATTATCAAGTGCCCGCAAACAGGCAAATTTGTCAGTTTACGGGAGCGTGATAAATAACCAGCCATTACAAGTGGCTCGTTAGTGCTATCGCAAGCTCACAGTAGCAATTAGTGCTCAAAAAATTAACCAGCTATCAGACCTCTGGTTAATTTTGAAAATTTCTCCCCTTTTCCCCCAAAATAACAAGTGGGGGCTAAAGTTGGCGGATGTGACAGCAGGAGAACAAGGCGTGTTCTCATTAAACCTTACTCGTACTACCAGCGCACATTTGCGTGCACCGGTATTACTAAGTTGAGCGTAAAAATAGCTTTCTATTTTGCACTCAACTTGTATTCTAGCCCAAAATGTTTTCAAGTTCAGCCTACACTGATAATCTTTCATGTCTTTACTTGTAATAAACGTTCTTGCCAAGGTAACTGGCAACACATTGTGGAATCTGGCTGTAAGAATTAAATTACTCTCCCCATCTCTCCATCCACCACAATCTCAACTTAATGAATCAAGAAGAAATCTTATTTTCAGTTTCAGCTATCTTGCTCTATAATCAAAAACTGTGCAGGTATTTAATCTTGCAGAAGAATGTGGCCATAACTTCTACAATCTACAAAAGCAATATAACAGGAACAGAGCAACTTGGATTGTCCTGCTACTGCTGTTCCCTTCTGTCTTCACCAATCCTCTCTACAGCAACTATTTCCTCTTAAGCTTCCTAGTAGGTATTGACTTTTCAACTGAAATGTCTCCAGAAACTGACTTTAAAAAGGCCTTAACCTCTTCTCTCCTCGTGATGAAAACAGGTCATCATGCATTTTGTTGCCTGTGACCGCATGAATGTCTAGAGACCCCTAATGAAGTTTATTTTATAGTAGACAAGTCCCTCTCTTACATTTTTTTGTATTAATTTTGTCTGTAAAGCCAGATGACCACTGTGTTTTTTTTTCTGTACAGCACAAAAACAGCATTTCTAGCCTATATTATAACCCTCAAAAGCCTGTATGGGCTCTTATTTCATATGTGACTACCCTTGATGACAATTTAGTAATGTGGTCACAGTAATAACACTGGTCACCTGTCTGTTTTCAATGTTATTTACTAAATATATGCAAAAAAAAAAGGAAAAAAAGAATATATATATATATATATATATATATATATATATATATATATATATATATATATATATATATGTATACTTGAAAAAGTAACGAAGGCAATCCAGTGCAAGTAAAAACAAGTCCTTTATTGAAAAAGTTAAAAGGTTCCAGGAGTTTAGAAAGGCATCACAGGCAAACTGAAGGCTAACATGTTTCGGCTAGATAGCCGTAATCATAGCTAACTCAGTATACCTGGGGTGCCTATTTAAAAGCAAAACTAAAGATAATTGGTCTACAAATTTACCAATGCCTGTTCAGCCCAACACACTCATATGGGATTAACCCTTAGTAAGTATTCCCTCAAATGTCAATATACACAACAATATAAAATTGGGACAAATACATGGAAAGGGTTAAAGAGTGTATACAAAATGAAAGCCATATTATACAAATGTACTAAAAATGCATATTTGTCAAATTGTTTATACATATTAGCTCAAGAATGACAACTCATAAGATAGATAACAGTTTTTAACTTATATTAATCACCAGATATATATGAAACAGGCTCATATATTTATATTTAAATATATGTATATATATATATATATATATATATATATATATATATATATGCACACGCTGTGTGAGCAAGTTATAAGAGAGATAGAGTGTTACAAATAAACATATAAATGTTTAAATTTGTGTCATTTGACAGATTTACCATAAGTACATAGACAAAGATTAAAGGTAAAGAAACATACCTCCATCTAGTTCTCTTTTGATATATTCAAAAACAAAAATAATTCATATATATAGATTAAATCACTTCATTAACAAAGAGATTAGGTACCCTAGTCTGTAACTTAAATACCCAAAACATTTTGCGTTTAGCCAGAATCTTATCCCTGTCTCCACCCCTCTTTGGGGTATTGATCCATTCGATGGCTTGCCATCTGAATGTGTCATTTCTTTTTTGATGGACATATTTGAAATGTTTGACAAGGGGAGTGGTTGCCTCACCTAATTTGATAGTGGAGAGATGGTTACGTATTCTAGTATTGACCTTTGTTGTCGTGAGGCCTATGTATTGTAACTGACATTCCACAAATGTAATTAGATAGATCACATAGGATGAAGTACAGTTGAGACAGGATATGATTTTAAATTCTTCTCCTGTGACCTGTGATCGAAATACATTTGAAAAAATACAAAATTCACACGGCCTACATCTAGACCTGCCACACCTGTACATCCCTCTATGTGTAAGCCATGCACTTTGGGCATTGCTTGTCAATGGAGGAATTTCAGAAGGAGAGACAACATTTCCTATTGTCTTGCTACATCTAAAGGAACAGCGTAGACCCCCTTCAACACTTGCGACTAGTTTGTCATCAGCGGATAGCATCCGAAAGTGCTTATTAACTATTTTACACACATCCTTGTAATCATCACTAAAGTCTGTTACAAACGTGACCCTAGAGGATGTAAAAGTAGTAGGTGACTTCTTCTTATTTCATTCTTTTAGCAGATTTTTTCTGTCAATTTTGTCCACCTGTGATTGGGCCCTGTTAATATATATATATTTTTTTTGTCACAGCTATGGATATATAATAATACTATATTCAAAATCTGCAGAGGTCTGCTGATTTAAACAGAATATTTGTGTGGGTCATCACTGAAATTTGACTTACAATAGTACAATTGTAAGTTGCAAATTAAAGCTCAAAATTAGCTTAGCACAGCAGGGTCGGCTCCAGAACGAATGAGATGGGGGACATTTTTTTTTCAAGAGGGGTCACACATTTACAAAGCATGTATGAGAGTCAAAATAAGAGCAGACCTACATATTCAGCAGGAAAGTGTAGCCATCTTGATATTTAATTTATAGCCAATGCCAGTATTAAAGGAATATAGTGTAAACTCATTCTCAAATCTCAATCATGTCCCCTAAACAGCCATACACCCCAATGCAATTAATCCCTTTGTTTGCAATAGCAGTGAGAATACTAGGTTCTCAGGCACTGGTAATTTTGTAGATTAGATTTAGCTATACCTGTTTTGCAATAACTAACGGATATTAGGCTTCTTAATAAAAAAACTTTTAACCAAGTATCTTCTAAGGGGTTTACACATAGTCAAAGTCAATTGTTTCTGTGTCACTTCAGATAAGAAAATAAACTGCAATCCTATGAATAGCAGTATATGTATGTATGTATGTATGCTCCAATCATCATCTGTATCTTTGCTTGGAGTTATATTGGAGTTCGCTGAATGTAGAAATTTGCTTATGTGTTTAACCCCTTGTTAGACATGTAATGACAAAAGATAATAAGAAATAAACTTGTGTAATTAGCTTGAGTAGTTTGTTCATTTATTTATTTTTGCAATTATGTCCCTTTAAATAAGTGAAACTCCAAATTTACATCTAACATTAGAAATGTGCTATGTAATGATTTGCAGGTTTTGCCACATTACAAGTAAATCACACTACAAGAAGAAAATGTTATGTTTCTTTATATCTACATATTGTAATTCATTAATTGGTTGATTTTGGACTATTTTTATGTCAAACATCTAAAACATTTTCAGGTTTAAAAATAGAGATGTCCTGTATATGTTGTCAAATGATATGCTTACAAATGCCATGTGTTTCTGAGAGGTCTGTTGCAGCATTAAGGAATTCCTTCACAATTTAGTAAACACCCAACTAGCCTGGAGATAAAAATGTGTTCCCACTGTACTGTGAGAGAGTATAGTTACCGTGAGTGATGCATAGGACCATAATGCTGGTTGACTTGGGTCACTTACCTGCAGGCTCTGACTGTGAACAGCTGGGTCAGGTCGCTGCCTCCAGCTCACAGCATCTCAGATTCTCCAAAGGCCCCCCAAAGCATGGGAATAGTGCCCCGCTCACGGATGCCCCATTAATGCAGAATTGACTGCGACACCGGTGTGAGGGCAAAAAAGAGCCATGCCCACTACACTAGTGCAACCGGGCCACAGGCCATGTGTTAGTGCCACTCAGCTCAGTGATTCAGGATTCACCTCACCACCACACAGTGTGCAGCCGGCCATCATTATATGTTGCAGCCGAACATAACAAAGTATATACATAATAAATAAAATAATGCAGTGCGGTCCTTGTGGGTATATTTTTTGAGGGGGCACAGCATTCCATTTGAGCGGGCATTACCTGTCAATTACCCTCATTGGAGCTGACCCTGTAGCACAAGAGAGTGAAAAAACCTTAGCAGCAAAAGGGTTAATGAGGCATGTACTGGCTTTTTTTTTAGCCAAAATGTTATCTTTTTATTAGAAGACAACGAACAATGCTTTAAGAAACAATTTTACCCAGAAGACAAGTCCATACATTTTGCTACAAGACAGTATAAACAAAATCCCAGTCCCAAATCATATTTCCAGAATAACAACTCCAAAACAATTTATTTTGCACAAAATCTATACAATATAAATAACAGGGGAAAATGTATTTTAGCTAACAAAACATTGCTATAACATGGTAAAAAGACATGAAGGAACAAAAGGGAGATGATACAAGAACGTTTTAGTTTACATTGATGATTGTGTCATGATTGTGACTTGTGCCATACCAGTTCAACCAATAAATGGTGCTGCACATAAACCAACAAAACATCATGCAACCAAAGGAATAGTCTATAAAGTCACAAGCAGGATTCAAAAAGATCACACACTTTATATTGACAAAGACTACATTTGCCAGATTTACTCCATTTAAACAATAGAGCCACTTAAATTTCACCAAAAGTGTACACTCTCACTGTATAGAACAGGATTTTACTGTGAAGGATAATTATATTAAAATAAATAATTTATTAAGTACATTAAAAAAAATCCTTAAAATGTCAAAATATATTTTTTAAACAGCTTACTCTAACATGTGGATATTTTTAATAGTTGTGTTTCTATAGGGACACTATGAAAATTACAACCTTGAAAGGTTTCTGTTAGTAACACGAGATCATGACACAAGATTCTTCAGAAGTAAAATCATGTCTTTTAAAAACAGACTTTTTGGATATTGATTAAAAAAATATATATTTATCATGGATTGGCAACGCAAACAAACAACATGGAACACCAAATAATTTCTTATGTTTTTAGCAGTTCTCGTTTGCTTCACAAGATATCATGATTTTGGCCAGTTTTTACAAATATGTAAATTACACAAACATCTATTAGTAGTTTACTGTAGAGAGAGGAAGAATGTCTCAATGAATCTAGACCATAGTTTAATGAAATCATTCAATATGCCATTGTCATCTAATTTTTATTGCGTTTTGCAATGCACAAAATCAATGTTCTATTCAAAAAAGCCTTGGGATACTCAGAAGGAGTTGAAATAAAGTTAGTTTGACTAATCAAATTCTATAAGTGATAAAGGGCCCATAAATGTGTTAAGTATTATGATTTTGGATTGTGAATGCAATGAACAGGACTGCCCCATGATAGGTATAATGCCATTGATCTGCAATTGGATAATGCATTTTCAGTTGTAATATACAATGGAAAACATGATTGGGATCATACCAACATTGAAAAGTGCTTATCAGGAGCCGTTATGCTGATAAATAGTAATAGTTTGTAATTAAACCTCATAGGGCTCCATGTACTAAGCTGTCTGCGAGGTCTTCGTGACTATTTCTGTCTAAATTTCTGCGTGCGGATCAATAACTGTATGTACTATGCCCCAAATTCATTGAAAAAATTACATTTACAAGTGTCGAGCGAACTTGTTGGCAACTCTTATATTCTAGTCTTTTTTGTAGCTAGAAAATACTCGCTCTACATAAATCTTGCACAAAACAGTAATTACTAAACTATCTATTTGTACGCTCGTGACTTTGTCCGCACCTACCTCGTGAAAAATCCTCACCAACTTATAGGTTGCGAGCACCATAATAAACAATAGGGTCTATAAGATATACGCCTACAACTGATATATAAGAGGGGCAATACACTTGAATCTTTACTCACTGTTGATCCTGCTAGACATTGAGACACTTCTTCAACTGTATATTCTTTGTCTGATGCAAATCAGGGGTAGAAGGCAAATTCGTCAACCTGATGCCATAGAAAATGTGGTTAGAAGGAGAAGATTGCGGGTACAGCGCGTATTCCTCCCTCGGGTTCCTTTAGATGTCCTTTCCGATAGAGAGGTTATTCAAAGGTTCTGTATGGATCCACATTCAATATTGACTTTATATGCTCAAATCGCACATTTTCTAGAGCCAGTGATGGCTCGTTCAATGGCCATTCCTGGACTCCTCAAGTTTCTTGCTGCCTTGCACTTTTTTGCCACCGGATCATTTCAGGCAGTGTCCAGCGTCATCATTGGTTTCAGTCAGTGTGCCTTTTCGCGTCATCTATCCAAAGTTATCGATGCACTCATGCATATATTCCCAGAATATGTTTGTCTACCATCTACCACAGAAAAGTGGCAATCGATAAAGTCTCAATTCTTTAGTGTGGCCGGAATGCCAAATGTCCTCGGGGCAATAGACTGTACCCATATTGCAGTTAGACTGCCCCGTTTTATGGGAGGAGATTTATCGGAACCGAAAGTCTTGCCATTCTCTGAATGTACAGATGGTGTGAGACCCGAAAAGGATTATAAGTGTAAGATCCAATTACTCTGGCTCCTGTCATGATGCTTATATCCTTAGGCAGACCGGACTGTATAAAAAATTTGAGAATGGAGAGATGCCAGAGGGATAGTTATTAGGTAAGCTTAACTGGCACCAAATAAGTCTTTATTTAATATATTATTGTATATTCTATAATTTTTTCCACATGTAACCGATTGCAAATACATTACTATAATATCCATCTAAACATTTATAAATTATGTATTCATCTAATTGCTTACTAATCAATTGTGACCAAAAATATATATTGTGATTATTAATTGATACTAATTTGACGCTATCATCTAAAATTAATAGAAACATTTCTAATTGTATATTTTATTAAAAAATAAAAATGATTTTTTTTTTATTATTTCAAACAGTTTTTAATTACAAACTATTGACTTACTTTAATATTTTGATTTTGACATTACAGGGGATGCTGGTCACCCTTGCTATGAATGGCTTCTGACGCCCTATAATAACCCTCAACTCAGGAAACATATCCGGTTTAATGATGCACACAAGACCACAAGAGGTGTCATTGAAAGGACTTACAGATTATTGAAAATGAGGTTCTGATGTCTGGACAGATCTGGCGGTGTAATGCAGTAGAATAATATTAGTTTGCTGTGTTTTGCATAATATTGCCACACAAAGAGGATGCCCCATTGTTGAAGATATTCACATGGCTTTCAATGATTTTCCTGAGGAAATTTGCAGGGAGAAAATATTTTGATAATTGATTTTTATTTAAAAATGTATTTTCATGTCATTAAAAACTTTTTTACTTATATGCAAATTATGTAAGCTGTTACGTCTTTATCATCTTTTTATTTTTTATTACATTTTATAAACATCATAGTTAATAGTATTTGCATCTAAAAAACTCTCTAATTAAAAAAAAAATATTGCAATATACTAATAAAAATAGTCACGCGTCAATTTGATTGACAAGTATAGTTGTGACGTCAGATACAAAAAATGTCTCTACAGGAGCCTTTCACTGCTGGAGAAAATAGACATCCTGGTATATGCTATGGAACGCTATTTTCCTCATCGTATGGGAGGAGTTTGATTGGTAAAGCAGGACAGTTGTGATCATATTATATATGAAATGATAAGAAGGATGTACAGAGTATAAAAGATAAAAAGGACCAGATGTCAATGCCTAGGCAAGTACAGTGATTTGAGGCGTAGGGAGCCTAAATATTATAATTCTATTAAACATCTAATAAGAACCTGTAAGTATAACTATAAATCATTATTTATAGTATTCTAAATAACTTCACCATGTTTTACTTTTCTCGATTTATTGAAACTCTGATGAGTCCATTATGGATAAATGTGAGACAATTCATTATTTTCTACAATTAGGAAATATTTATTAACAATCACCGAGATTACGAGTTTTGCGTTAGGAGAGGTGCGTTGCTAACGAGCCTTTTTTTTCCCACCCCTCCCTTGGTATTACAGGTTTTTTTAAACCTGGCATTAGCCGCAAAAAGGTGAGCATTGAGCAAAATTTAGCTCCACATCTCACCTCAATACCAGCGTTGCTTAAGTCAGCGGTGAGCTGGCTAAACAAGTTTGTGCACGATTTCCCCATAGGAAACAATGGGGCTGAGCTGGCTGAAAAAAAAACTTAACACCTGCAAAAAAGTAGTTTTCAGCTCCTGACGCAGCCCCATTGTTTCCTATGGGGAAATTAGTTTTATGTCTGCACCTAACACCCTAACATGAACCCCGAGTCTAAACACCCATTATATTACACTTATTAACCCCTAATCTGCCACCCACCGCTATCGCCGCCACCTATATTATATTTATTAACCCCTAATCTGCCCCCCCAACGTTGCCACAACTATATTAAATTTATTAACCCCTAATCTGCCGCCGCCAACGACGCAGCCACTATTATAAATTTATTAACCCCTAAACCTAAGTCTAACCCTCACCCTAACACCCACCTAACTTAAATATAATTTAAATTAAACAAAATAAATTTAACATAATTAAATAAATTAATCCTATTTAAAACTAAATACTTACCGATAAAATAAACCCTAAGCTAGCTACAATATAACTAATAGTTACATTATAGCTAGCTTAGGATTTATATTTATTTTACAGGCAACTTTGTATTTATTTTAACTAGGTACAATAGTTATTAAATAGTTATTAACTATTTAATAGCTACCTAGTAAAAATAAAGACAAACATGCCTGTAAAATAAACCCTAACCTAAGTTACAATTACACCTAACACTACACTATCATTAAATAAATTACCTACAATTAACTAAAATTAAATTAAATAAAATAACGTACGAAAAAAACACTAAACACTAAATTACAGAAAATAAAAAAAGAATTACATTTTTTTTAAACTAATTACACCTACTCTAATCCCCCTAATAAAATAAAAAAGCCCCCCAAATAATAAAATTCCCTACCCTATACTAAATTACAAATAGCCCTTAAAGGGACATTATACACTCATTTTTTCTTTGCATACATGTTTTGTAGATGATCTATTTATAAAGCCCATAAAGTTGTTTTTTTTTTTTTTTTTTTTTTTAATTTTAATTTTGCTTACTTTTAGAACATTGCTCTGATTTTCAGACTCCTAACCAAGCCCAATAGTTTTATTTGAATACCATCAGCTCTCTTCTCCAGCTTGCTCCTGTTTGTGTAAAGGGTCTTTTCATATGCAAAAGAAGGGCGGGGGGAATGTCTTATTTCCCACTTTCAGCTGGCTTTCCAACTACCTTTTGAAAAGAGCTAATCTGAAAGCTTCTAAGTACGTTTTTAAACCATTTTATACTGGATTTTTATATCAGTATCTGTGTCTTTTGCCGGGAATTTCCCCAAAGTAATCAGCTCTTTTACCTGAAAAAAAAAGACAATACCCCCCCCAACATTTACAACCGACCCACACACCCAACCCTACTCTAAAACCCACCCAATCCCCCTTTAAAAAAACCTAACACTAACCCCTTGAAGATCAACCTACCTTGAGACGTCTTCACCCAGCCGGGCACAAGTGGACCTCCAGAGGGGCAGAAGTCTTCATCCGATCCGGGCAGAAGAGGTCCTCCAAGCGGCAGAAGTCTTCATCCAGATGGCATCTTCCATCTTCATCCATCCGGAGCGGGTCCATCTTCAACCCAGGAATTAACTAATTCTAGTATTGGTCGAATGATAGAAATATAAATTTTGACCAAAAATGGAGCCAGAATAAGCCTATATCTTACATAATCAAAATTGTTGCAAAAAACAAATTGATTTGCAAATATATTTAAGTAATAAAAAATTGGATAAACCGACTCTACTAGATAATTAGAATACGATTAACATTCAATTAAAATACTTAAATTTAGACTTAATAAATTTTGTACCTCTTAGGTCGCTATCACAATCATCTGTAATCCCGACGATAACTTCGGGGCCTAAATGCTGCACAAGTCTCTGCTCGTAATCGTTCAGATCTGCGACATAAGCTGGTCCACCTCCGTTAGCACGGGAAGAATTTTTTTATTTTGCCAATTTCGCTTTGGCAAATCTTTTAATGTCGTTGTTCCTTTACTTTATCTGGTCAACGTCCTTTTTCCCAGGTCCCTGAGCACTGACAGCATCGCTGATACGAGTCCAGATACTCTTTTTTCGATGACTGGAAGTTTGCTTTGCACGACAACCAAATAAATAGTCATAAGAGTGGAGAACCATATCAACAAGAACCAGGTTCTGCTGGTGTGAGAATTGTGGATTCTTGGATTTGTTTGTCCGTGAATAAAATCCAGAAGTTGCCATACTTAATTTATAAATAAAAAAAAATATAGGCTTGAAACGCTTCAGGTTCGGGAATTATCAAGTTTGACAAAATAGATAAATTGGACTTTATATTGTGCTACAACAAGTTCCCATGACAAATGTGACGTTTCTGACACCTACAGTCATGTGGGACAAACATGACTGACAAGTTGTAAGAAAATAATAGTACATTCGCAACTAGCGAGGCGTCAGATGTATGAATCATTCGCTGGCGCTCGATGCGGATTAGATGCAAGATTTTATATGCTGTTTTTTAGTACATATGGCGGGCGGGCAGCATCTCTCTAGCTGTGAATTTGAGCAAGTTGACCAGACACATTGTCGGCGAGAAAATTGACGCTTTAGTACATGGAGCCCCTAATCAGATTTAAGTTCAGCACAGTGAAATTTAACATTACTCAGCTGATGGACCCCTAACTCCCCCTCCAAAAAAAAAGTTAAAATGCTTTTAGACAGAATATGCCCTCCCTATGTTCCACCTTTGTCAAATGGGGCCTCAGGCCCTTGGTTCCACCTAGTCCAATTATAGAGACAGCCTTGCTGACAATACTTCATTTTAAAAGCCTTCCCATTTCATACTAACAGTCATAAGTATGAAGTTTGTTTTTAAATCAAAAATATATCTTGACCATTTTTAAACGTTTTTGTTTTAATGTCAGTCACTACCACCTTGCACAAATGCTTCCTTAGCTTCTGGCTCTTATAGATAAAAAATGTTTTCATATACTACACAGCAAGAAAAAATCCCCTGCACCTTTTAAACAACGCTGGTATTGAGAGTTCTCTGAAGGGCTGCGTTAGGCACCAAAAAGGGAGCGTACAGGCATATTTACCGCCACCGCAACTCTCAATACCAGCGGTGCTTACGGACGCGGCCAGCTTCAAAAACGTGCTCGTGCACGATTCCCCCATAGGAAACAATGGGGCAGTTTGAGCTGAAAAAAACCTAACACCTGCAAAAAAGCAGCGTTCAGCTCCTAACGCAGCCCCATTGTTTCCTATGGTGAAACACTTCCTAAGTCTGCACCTAACACTCTAACATGAACCCTGAGTCTAAATCTGTCGACCCCGCTATCGCTGACCCCTGCATATTATTATTAACCCCTATTCTGCCGCTCCGTACACTGCTGCAACCTACGTTATCCCTATGTACCCCTAATCTGCTGCCCCTAACACCGCCGACCCCTATATTATATTTATTAACCCCTAATCTGCCCCCCCCCAACGTCGCCGCTACCTACCTACACTTATTAACCCCTAATCTGCCGACCGGACCTCACCACTACTCTAATAAATGTATTAACCCCTAAAGCTAAGTCTAACCCTAACCCTAACACCCCCCTAAGTTAAATTTAATTTTATTCTAACGAAATGAAATAAATCTCATTAAATAAATTATTCCTATTTAAAGTTAAATACTTACCTGTAAAATAAACCCTAATATAGCTACAATATAAATAATAATTATATTGTAGCTATTTTAGGATTTATATTTATTTCACAGGCAACTTTGTATTTATTTTAACCAGGTACAATAGCTATTAAATAGTTAATAACTATTTAATAGTTGCCTAGTTAAAATAATTACAAAATTACCTGTAAAATAAATCCTAACCTAAGTTACAATTAAACCTAAGACTACACTATCAATAAATAAATTAAATAAACTATCTACAATTATATCAACTAAACTAAATTACAAAAAAAGCAAACACTAAATTACAAAAAATAAAAAAAATTACAAGAATTTTAAACTAATTACACCTACTCTAAGCCCCCTAAAAAAATAACAAAGCCCCCCAAAATAAAAAAATGCCCTACCCTATTCTAAAATAAAAATTGTAAAGCTCTTTTACCTTACCAGCCCTTAAAAGGGCCTTTTGCAGGGCATGCCCCAAAGAAAACAGCTCTTTTGCATTTAAATAAACATACAATACCCCCCAACATTACAACCCACAACCCATATACCCCTAATCTAACCCAAACACCCCTTAAAAAAACCTAACACTAAGCCCCTGCAGATCTTCCTACCTTGTCTTCACCACGCCGGGTATCACCGATCCGTCCAGAAGAGGGTCCAAAGTCTTCCTCCTATCTGGCAAGAAGAGGTCCAGAAGAGGGTTCAAAGTCTTCATCCTATCTGGCAAGAAGAGGAGATCCAGACCGGCAAACATCTTCATCCAAGCGGAATCTTCTATCTTCTTCCATCCGGCACGGAGCAGGACCATCTTGAAGCAGCAGACGTGGATCCATCCTCTTCTTCCGGTGACTCCCGGCGAATAAAGGTTCCTTTAAGGGACGTCATCCAAGATGGCGACCCTCAAATTCCGATTGGCTGATAGGATTCTATCAGCCAATCGGAATTAAGGTAGGAAAAATCTGATTGGCTGATTGAATCAGCCAATCAGATTCAAGTTCAATCGGATTGGCTGATCCAATCAGCCAATCAGATTGAGCTCACATTCTATTGGCTGATTCAATCAGCCAATCAGATTTTTCCTACCTTAATTCCGATTGGCTGATAGAAGGTTTAGTATTAGGTTTTTTAAGGGGTGTTTGGGTTAGATTAGGGGTATGTGGGTGGTGGGTTGTAATGTTGGGGGGTTATTGTATGTTTATTTAAATGCAAAAGAGCTGTTTTCTTTGGGGCATGCCCCGCAAAAGGCCCTTTTAAGGGCTGGTAAGGTAAAAGAGCTTTACAATTTTTATTTTAGAATAGGGTAGGGCATTTTTTTTATTTTGGGGGGCTTTGTTATTTTTTTAGGGGGCTTAGTGTAGGTGTAATTGGTTTAAAATTCTTGTAATTTTTTTTATTTTTTGTAATTTAGTGGGTTTTTTTTTGTAATTTAGTGTTTGCTTTTTTTCGGCTAGATTTGGAGTTTTGTCGGTAACGACCCGAAAAACTAACGCCGGCTTTTTTCTGGCCGCACCATAAAAATAACTCTGGTATTGAGAGTCCACAGAATGGCTGCGTTAGGCTCCAAAAAACCAGCTTCAACTCTCGATACCAGAGTTGCTTACGCAAGCGGCCAGCCTCAAAAACGTGCTCGTGCACGATTCCCCCATAGGAAACAATGGAGCTGTTTGAGCTGAAAAAAAAACAAACACCTGCAAAAAAGCCGCGTTCAGCTCCTAACGCAGCCCCATTGTTTGCTATGCGGCAACCCTTCCTACGTCTGCACTTAACACTCTAACATGTACCCCGAGTCTAAACACCCCTAACCTTACACTTATTAACCCCTAATCTGCCGCCCCCGCTATCGCTGACCCCTGCATATTATTATTAACCCCTAATCTGCCGCTCCGTAAACCGCCGCTACTTACATTATCCCTATGTACCCCTAATCTGCTTCCCTAACATCGCCGACCCCTATATTATATTTATTAACCCCTAATCTGCCCCCCACAACGTCGCCTCCACCTGCCTACACTTATTAACCCCTAATCTGCCGAGCAGACCTGAGCGCTACTATAATAAAGTTATTAACCCCTAATCCGCCTCACTTACCCTATAATAAATAGTATTAACCCCTAATCTGCCCTCCCTAACATCGCCGACACCTAACTTCAATTATTAACCCCTAATCTGCCGACTGGAGCTCACCACTACTCTAATAAATGTATTAACCCCTAAAGCTAAGTCTAACCCTAACACTAACACCCCCCTAAGTTAAATATAATTTACATCTAACGAAATTAATTAACTCTTATTAAATAAATTATTCCTATTTAAAGATAAATACTTACCTGTAAAATAAATCCTGATATAGCTACAATATAAATTATAATTATATTATAGCTATTTTAGGATTTATATTTATTTTACAGGTAACTTTGTATTTATTTTAACCAGGTACAATAGCTATTAAATAGTTAAGAACTATTTAATAGCTAAAATAGTTAAAATAATTACAAAATTACCTGTAAAATAAATACTAACCTAAGTTACAATTAAACCTAACACTACACTATCAATAAATTAATTAAATAAACTACCTACAATTACCTACAATTAACCTAACACTACACTATCAATAAATTAATTAAATACAATTCCTACAAATAAATACAATTAAATAAACTAGCTAAAGTACAAAAAATAAAAAAGAACTAAGTTACAAAAAATAAAAAAAATATTTACAAACATAAGAAAAATATTACAACAATTTTAAACTAATTACACCTACTCTAAGCCCCCTAATAAAATAACAAAGCCCCCCAAAATAAAAAAAATGCCATACCCTATTCTAAATTACTAAAGTTCAAAGCTCTTTAACCTTACCATCCCTGAACAGGGCCCTTTGCGGGGCATGCCCCAAGACGTTCAGCTCTTTTGCCTGTAAAAAAAAACATACAACACCCCCCCCCCAACATTACAACCCACCACCCACATACCCCTAATCTAACCCAAACCCCCCTTAAATAAACCTAACACTAAGCCCCTGAAGATCTTCCTACCTTATCTTCACCATGCCAGGTTCACCGATCCGTCCTGAAGAGCTCCTCCGATGTCCTTATCCAAGCCCAAGCGGGGGGCTGAAGAGGTCCATGATCCGGCTGAAGTCTTCATCCAAGCGGGAGCTGAAGAGGTCCATGATCCGGATGAAGTCTTCATCCAAGCGGGAGCTGAAGAGGTCCATGATCCGGATGAAGTCTTCTATCAACTGCATCTTCAATCTTCTTTCTTCCGGATCCATCTTGCAGACCTCTGACGCGGAACATCCTCTTCTCCCGACGCCTACTAGCCGAATGACGGTTCCTTTAAGGGACGTCATCCAAGATGGCGTCCCTCGAATTCCGATTGGCTGATAGAATGCGAGCTCAATCTGATTGGCTGATTGGATCAGCCAATCGGATTGAACTTGATTCTGATTGGCTGATTCCATCAGCCAATCAGAATATTCCTACCTTAATTCCGATTGGCTGATAGAATCCTATCAGCCAATCGGAATTCGAGGGACGCCATCTTTTTTCCTGCGGCTGGAGTTTTGTCGTTAGATGTCTAACGCTCACTTCAGAAACGACTCTAAATACCGGAGTTAGAAAAATCCCATTGAAAAGATAGGATACGCAATTGACGTAAGGGGATCTGCGGTATGGAAAAGTCGCGGCTGAAAAGTGAGCGTTAGACCCTATTTTGAGTGACTCCAAATACCGGCGGTAGCCTAAAACCAGCGTTAGGAGCCTCTAACGCTGGTTTTCACGGCTAACGCCAAACTCCAAATCTAGGTCTTTGTAATTTAGTTTAGTTGATATAATTGTAGATAATTGTAGATAGTTTATTTAATTTATTTATTGATAGTGTAGTGTTAGGTTTAATTGTAATTTAGGTTAGGATTTATTTTACAGGTAATTTTGTAATTATGTTAACTAGGTAACTATTAAATAGTTATTAACTATTTAATAGCTATTGTACCTGGTTAAAATAAATACAAAGTTGCCTGTAAAATAAATATACATCCTAAAATAGCTACAATATAATTATTATTTATATTGTAGCTATATTAGGGTTTATTTTACAGGTAAGTATTTAGCTTTAAATAGGAATCATTTATTTAATAAGAATTATTTTATTTTGTTAGAATAAAATTATATTTAACTTAGGGGGGTGTTAGGGTTAGGGTAAGACTTAGCTTTAGGGGTTAATACATTTATTAGAGTAGCGGTGAGGTCCGGTCGGCAGATTAGGGGTTAATAAGTGTAGGTAGGTAGCAGCGACGTTGGGAGGGGCAGATTAGGGGTTAATAAATATTATGTAGGGGTCGGCGATGTTAGGGGCAGCAGATTAGGGGTACATAGGGATAATGTAGGTAGCGGCGGTGTGCGGTCGGCAGATTAGGGGTTAAAAACATTTACTAGAGTAGCAGCGATGTGGGGGGCCTCGGTCTAGGGGTACATAGTTAGTTTATGGGTGTTAGTGTACTTTAGAGCACAGTAGTTAAGAGCTTTATGAACCGGCGTTAGCCCAGAAAGCTCTTAACTCCTGGCTTTTCTCTGCGGCTGGAGTCTTGTCGTTAGATTTCTAACGCTCACTTCAGCCAAGACTCTAAATACCAGCGTTAGAAAGATCCCATTGAAAAGATATGATGCGCAATTGTCGTAGGGGGATCTGCGGTATGGAAAAGTCGCGGCTGGAAAGTGAGCATTAGACCCTTTCCTGACTGACTCTAAATACCAGTGGGCGGTAAAAACCAGCGTTAGGACCCCCTAACGCTGGTTTGGATGGCTAACGCAGAACTCTAAATCTAGGCGAAAGGTTTTTTTCCCAATAATAAAACAGCACACATAGATAACAGAGGCACAATCCCCTGCACTGTTCAGAAGCAAAAAGGAGAGTTATTAAAGATGGCCAATGTCCATTGAGAGTACCACCTCCCTATGCTAGGTTAAAAGTGGATTGGAAAGGCATGTTTGACATTTAATGCCTGATTTGCTGACTCTCAAATCAATCATTCAGTACTGCTATATCAGGATTGGACAGGGGAAGTTGTACACATGAATGATCAGACCCCTGCACAATTCTGCAAACGAATGGGCAGATTTGTGAAGTGATCTCAGCTATTTTTCCCTTTTCTGTGTTCTCTGTCCCCTTTTTTCTTGGCAAAGAAACTATCAAACAAAAATGAAACAAATGCAACTAATAAGCATGAACAATTCCATTCCTCAGTCATTTTGTTTCCATTTCCATTCATCTACTTGTTATGCTGATGAATGGAAAAATAGGCCACAATTCGGATGAATTTGTATTCATCCAAAAAAGAATGCACATGTCTACTCGCTTCCCCCAAAACAATGGATTTTAGAAATCAGTAGTTGAATAGTGTTTAACCCATTAAAGCATTTGTGCAGCTCTCAAATAGTTTATAAATTAAATTGTGCTGATGTGATATTGTTTATGCAAAGCTTTTATATCAACAATGTGTGGTGTCTATTTTGATTACATGTTCAAAACCCTTTATCCAAACTGCTTGGGACCAGAAAAAGTTTGGATTTCAGAATAATATAGATTGCTGGATATTTGTATATTTGGATCTATAAAATGGGACATTTTGAAGAGGGTATAGGAACAAGTGTAAGCAATGTCTTATGTCATTTAGGCAATATTTATGTGCCATAACATAGCTTATAAATGTAACCTAAAGGAAGTTTCATATCATTTTTATACATTTGTATGCATAGTTATGTAATTAGAAAGGTCATAGTTATTGTTTTAATAAATGTAAACTTAGCATTTTTAATTTAGAACACTAAAACACAAACCAAAAAACAGGCAGAGAAGATTGGTACTTACTAGTAAGCACAAATGTCTTTTTTTGTATTCATTTAAAAATATAATATATATTATTAAATCTATTTGGAATATTTCTGGATTTTGGAATTCCTCATTGATGATTTGAACCTGTTTTTACATTGTTTGATAATGCTAAACCCTTTGAATTATTTATAAAGCTCTAAAATAGTAATGGGATTAATGGGACAGTAAAATCAAAATTAAACTTTCATGATTCAGATAGGGCAAGCAAACAACTTTCCAATTTACTTTTCATCAAATTTGCTTTCTCCCCTTGGTATTCTTTGTTGGAAGCTTAAGCTAATGTTTAAGCCCTCTTATCTCAGAGCATTTTGACAGTTTTCTACAGTTAGACAGTGCTAGTTCATGTGTGCCATATAGATAACATTGTGCTCACCCCCTTGGATAAATTGGCAATGATTGGCTAAAATGCAAGTCTGTCAAAACAACTGAAATAAGGGGCAGTCTGCAGAGGCTTAGATACAAGGTAATCACAGAGGTAAAAAGTGTATTAATATAACAGTGTTGGTTATGCAAAGCTGTTGAAATGGTAATAAAAGGATAATCTATCTTTTTAAGCAAACATATTATCAAGTAGACTGTCCCTTTACCAGACACTAATGTGATATTTGAACAATACTTTTATGCCCACAATGGGTTAAAAAATGATAAATCTACTTGTGTAAAGTTTCCCAGTATCCCATTGAGGGCTAGATTGTGAGTGGAGAGCAAATTAGCACTCCCACGCGCGCTAATAAGCTTTTTGCACCAACGCGCTAATAAGTTTTTTGCACCCGTCAGGTAGCGCACATATTACAAGTTTAAAGTAAAAAGTTTATGCATGAGCGCTAAACTGATGTGCACAAGAAGACAAACTTCAAATATCTCAAACTCGTTAACGTAATCTTCAAAGTTCTGCAAAAAGTGGGGAAAAAACACCTATACTCACATGCATACCAGACTGTGTTTAACCAAGTGTTCTAATCCAACATAAAATATGAATATTTCACATTCCAATGTTCTTCAAATAGACAAATATGTTCTATGTATTCTTAAATAAAGATTTATATATATATATATATATATATATATATATATATATATATAAATATGATTGTATATAAGTATAGTTACATACACCTATATATATATATATATATATATATATATATATATATATATATATATATATATATACAGGGAATGCAGAATTATTAGGCAAATGAGTATTTTGACCACATCATCCTCTTTATGCACGTTGTCTTACTCCAAGCTGTATAGGCTCGAAAGCCTACTACCAATTAAGCATATTAGGTGATGTGCATCTCTGTAATTAGAAGGAGTGTGGTCTAATGACATCAACACCCTATATCAGTTGTGCATAATTATTAGGCAACTTCCTTTCCTTTGGCAAAATGGGTCAAAAGAAGAACTTGACAGGCTCAGAAAAGTCAAAAATAGTGAGATATCTTGCAGAGGGATGCATCACTCTTAAAATTGCAAAGCTTCTGAAGCGTGATCATCGAACAATCAAGCGTTTCATTCAAAATAGTCAACAGGGTCGCAAGAAGCATGTGGAAAAACCAAGGCGCAAAATAACTGCCCATGAACTGAGAAAAGTCAAGCGTGCAGCTGCCAAGATGCCACTTGCCACCAGTTTGGCCATATTTCAGAGCTGCAACATCACTGGAGTGCCCAAAAGCACAAGGTGTGCAATACTCTGAGACATGGCCAAGGTAAGAAAGGCTGAAAGACGACCACCACTGAACAAGACACACAAGCTGAAACGTCAAGACTGGGCCAATAAATATCTCAAGACTGATTTTTCTAAGGTTTTATTAACTGATGAAATGAGAGTGAGTCTTGATGGGCCAGATGGATGGGCCCGTGGCTGGATTGGTAAAGGGCAGAGAGCTCCAGTCTGACTCAGACGCCAGCAAGGTAGAGGTGGAGTACTGGTTTGGGCTGGTATCATCAAAGATGAGCTTGTGGGGCCTTTTCGGGTTGAGGATGGAGTCAAGCTCAACTCCCAGTCCTACTGCCAGTTTCTGGAAGACACCTTCTTCAAGCAGTGGTACAGGAAGAAGTCTGCATCCTTCAAGAAAAACATGATTTTCATGCAGGACAATGCTCCATCACACGCGTCCAAGTACTCCACAGCGTGGCTGTCAAGAAAGGGTATAAAAGAAGAAAATCTAATGACATGGCCTCCTTGTTCACCTGATCTGAACCCCATTGAGAACCTGTGGTCCATCATCAAATGTGAGATTTACAAGGAGGGAAAACAGTACACCTCTCTGAACAGTGTCTGGGAGGCTGTGGTTGCTGCTTCACGCAATGTTGATGGTGAACAGATCAAAACACTGACAGAATCCATGGATGGCAGGCTTTTGAGTGTCCTTGCAAAGAAAGGTGGCTATATTGGTCACTGATTTGTTTTTGTTTTGTTTTTGAATGTCAGAAATGTATATTTGTGAATGTTGAGATGTTATATTGGTTTCACTGGTAAAAATAAATAATTGAAATGGGGATATATTTGTTTTTTGTTAAGTTGCCTAATAATTATGCACAGTAATAGTCACCTGCACACACAGATATCCCCCTAAAATAGCTATAACTAAAAACAAACTAAAAACTACTTCCAAAACTATTCAGCTTTGATATTAATGAGTTTTTTGGGTTCATTGAGAACATGGTTGTTGTTCAATAATAAAATTAATCCTCAAAAATACAACTTGCCTAATAATTCTGCACTTCCTGTATATATATATACTTAACAAAAAACAAATATATACCCATTTCAATTATTTATTTTTACCAGTGAAACCAATATAACATCTCAACATTCACAAATATACATTTCTGACATTCAAAAACAAAACAAAAACAAATCAGTGACCAATATAGCCACCTTTCTTTGCAAGGACACTCAAAAGCCTGCCATCCATGGATTCTGTCAGTGTTTTGATCTGTTCACCATCAACATTGCGTGCAGCAGCAACCACAGCCTCCCAGACACTGTTCAGAGAGGTGTACTGTTTTCCCTCTTTGTAAATCTCACATTTGATGATGGACCACAGGTTCTCAATGGGGTTCAGATCAGGTGAACAAGGAGGCCATGTCATTAGATTTTCTTCTTTTATACCCTTTCTTGCCAGCCACGCTGTGGAGTACTTGGACGCGTGTGATGGAGCATTGTCCTGCATGAAAATCATGTTTTTCTTGAAGGATGCAGACTTCTTCCTGTACCACTGCTTGAAGAAGGTGTTTTCCAGAAACTGGCAGTAGGACTGGGAGTTGAGCTTGACTCCATCCTCAACCCGAAAAGGCCCCACAAGCTCATCTTTGATGATACCAGCCCAAACCAGTACTCCACCTCCACCTTGCTGGTGTCTGAGTCGGACTGGAGCTCTCTGCCCTTTACCAATCCAGCCACGGGCCCATCCATCTGGCCCATCAAGACTCACTCTCATTTCATCAGTCCATAAAACCTTTACTAAAATCAGTCTTGAGATATTTCTTGGCCCAGTCTTGACGTTTCAGCTTGTGTGTCTTGTTCAGTGGTGGTCGTCTTTCAGCCTTTCTTACCTTGGCCATGTCTCAGAGTATTGCACACTTTGTGCTTTTGGGCACTCCAGTGATGTTGCAGCTCTGAAATATGGCCAAACTGGTGGCAAGTGGCATCTTGGCAGCTGCACGCTTGACTTTTCTCAGTTCATGGGCAGTTATTGTGCGCCTTGGTTTTTCCACACGCTTCTTGCGACCCTGTTGACTATTTTGAATGAAACGCTTGATTGTTCGATGATCACGCTTCAGAAGCTTTGCAATTTTAAGAGTGCTGCATCCCTATGCAAGATATCTCACTATTTTTTACTTTTCTGAGCCTATCAAGTCCTTCTTTTGACCCATTTTGCCAAAGGAAAGGAAGTTGCCTAATAATTATGCATACCTGATATAGGGTGTTGATGTCATTAGACCACACCCCTTCTCATTACAGAGATGCACATCACCTAATATGCTTAATTGGTAGTAGGCTTTCGAGCCTATAAAGCTTGGAGTAAGACAACATGCATAAAGAGGATGATGTGGTCAAAATACTCATTTGCCTAATAATTCTGCACTCCCTGTATATCCCTGACCGTTCTCGAGCAACAGTTAGCGTTCCACTCATAATCTGGCCCTGAATTAGGTCAAATTTTATGTGAATAACATGAAGGTGACAATTATTTTGATAATGATAAGTTAGAAAATGTACTGAGAGATTTACATAAAACTGTTTTCAAACAATAAAAATGTTGAAGAAAGTTTGATACCTATGGGTTTAACAGCCTAACTTTTTCCTGCTTTTGAAATCAATGATGAAACATTAACTTCCAGATGGAAAACTCATAGAATGTTCCCTTAAATTAATGCAAGTCCTAATGGACCATGAAAAAGCAATAAGTTGACAAATCTAAGAATCAAATTACAATTTACAATTAACAACTGAAACAATATGATTCCCAGAGTAATTTTCAGTGAATATCACAAAGAACCTATTAATTTTTAGAAAAAAAGTTTAACAAAAATTATATATATTTTTTTAATGACAAGAAATATTCATAATCAATAGAAAAAATAAATTGAAAAAAAGAAGATTTGTTTTAATAACAGTATTGTATTTATTCATTACAGTAGTGTAGTTTTACAAGGCGTTACTTTAGACTTACTAGAAAATAGCATATCAGCCTATAAATTAAAATCTTGTTTACTGCTTTTTTTAAAGCCAAACTCCACCCACCACTTGCCTCACTTGGAGGAGCCAATCTTGGCTTGAGTCTGCAGCTGGCAAGGCTTGCCACAGTCATATTCACCTAGATTACGAGTTTTGCGTTAGGGTTAAAAAGCAGTGTTGAGAGGTCCCAACGCTGCTTTTCATTGCCCGCTGTTATTACGAGTCTTGCAGGTACAGGTGTACCGCTCACTTTTTTGGCCAGACTCGCAAATACCGCAAATCCACTTACGTCAATTGCATATCCTATATTTTCAATGGGACTTGCATAGCGCCGGTATTACGAGCCTGAAAAAAAGTCAGCTGTACACCCATTCCTGTCTCGACTGGTACCGCATTTTAAAGTCAGTAGTTAAGAGTTTTACACTACAACGCTGTAACATAAAACTCTTAACTAAAGTGCTAAAAAGTACACTAACACCCATAAACTACCTATTAACCCCTACACCGAGCCCCCCCCCCCCCACATCGCAAACACTAAAATAAAATTTTGAACCCGTAATCTGCCAAAGCGGACATCGCCGCCACTATAATAAACATATTAACCCCTAAACTGCTGCACTCCTGCATCGCAAAAACTAGTTAAATAGTATTAACCCATAATCTGCCGGCCCTAACATCGCCGACACCTACCTACATTTATTAACCCCTAATCTGCCACCCCAACATTGCCTCCACTATATTAAATTTATTAACCCCTAAATATAAGTCTAACCCTAACCCCCCCTAACTTAAATATAATTACAAAAAATCTAAATAAAATTACTACAATTACCTAAATTATTCCTATTTAAAACTTAATACTTACCTATAAAATAAACCCTAAGATAGCTACAATATAACTAATTGTGACATTGTAGCTAGCTTAGGGTTTATTTTATTTTACAGGCAACTTTGTATTTATTTTAACTATGTACAATTGTTACTAAAAAGTTATTAACTATTTAATAACTACCTAGTTAAAATAAATACAATCTTACCTGTAAAATAAAACCTAACCTAATTTACAATTACACCTAACACTACACTATAATTAAATTAATTACCTAAACTAAATACAATTAATTACAATTTTAAAAAAGTATCTAATTACGAAAAAACAAACAAACACTAAATTACAGAAAATAATAAAATAATTACAAGATTTTTAAACTAATTACACCTACTCTAATCCCCATAACAAAATAAAAAAGCCCCCAAAATAAAAAAGCCCTACCCTACACTAAATTACAAAAAACACTGCCCCAAAGTAATCAGCTCTTTTACCTGTAATTTTTTTTTACAAATACCTCCCCCAACATTAAAACCCACCACCCACACAACCAACCCTACCCTAAAACCCACCCAATCCCCCCTTAAAAAAACCTAACACTAACCCCTTGAAGATCACCCTACCGGGCAGAAGTGGACCTCCAGATGGGCAGAAGACTTCATCCAAGCCGGGCAGAAGAGATCCTCCAGACGGAATCTTTTATCTTCATCCTTCCGGCGCGGAGCGGTTCCATCTTCAAGACATCCGATGCGGAGCATCCTCTTCATCCGATGGCCGATGACTGAATGAAGGTTCCTTTAAGTGACGTCATCCAAGATGGCGTCTCTTCAATTCCGATTGGCTGATAGAATTCTATCAGCCAATCGTAATCAAGGTAGAAAAAATCCTATTGGCTGATGCTGATGAGGTCCACTTCTGCCCAGTTGGGTGAAGACGTCTCACGGTAGGGTGATCTTCAAGGGGTTAGTGTTAGGTTTTTTTAAGGGGGGATTGAGTGGGTTTTAGAGTAGGGTTGGTTGTGTGGGTGGTGGGTTTTAATGTTGGTGGGGTATTTGTACTTTTTTTAACAGGTAAAAGAGCTGATTACTTTGGGGCAATGCCCCGCAAAAGGCCCTTTTAAGAGCTATTTGTAATTTAGTGTAGGGTAGGGCTTATTTTTTGGGGGGCGCATTTTTATTTTGTTAGGGGGATTAGAGTAAGTGTAATTAGTTTAAAAATCTTGTAATTATTTTATTATTTTCTGTAATTTAGTGTTTTTTTTCATACTTTACATAATTTTTTTAAATTGTAATTAATTGTATTTAGTTTAGGTAATTAATTTAATTATAGTGTAGTGTTAGGTGTAATTGTAACTTAGGTTAGGTTTTATTTTACAGATAAATTTGTTTTTATTTTAACTAGGTAGTTATTAAATAGTTAATAACTATTTAATAACTATTGTAGCTAGTTAAAATAAATACAAAGTTGCCTGTAGAATAAAAATAAACCCTAAGCTAGCTACAATGTAACTATTAGAGTTATTTAAATTATATTTAAGTTAGGGGGTGTTAGGGTTAGGGTTAGACTTAGGTTTAGGGGTTAATATGTTTATTTTAGTGGCGGCGACGTTGTGGACGGCAGATTAGGGGTTAATAAATGTAGTTAGGTTGCGGCGACATTGGGGGCGGAAGATTAGGGGTTAATAAATATAATGTAGGGTTCGGCGATGTTGGGGGCAGCAGATTAGGGGTTCATAACTATAATATAGGTGGCGGCGGTGTCCGGAGCGGCAGATTGGGCGTTTATATTATAATGCAGGTGTTGGCGATGTCAGGGGCGGCAGATTAGGGGTTAATAAGTGTAAGATTAGTGGTGTTTAGACTCAGGGTTCATGTTAGGGTGTTAGGTGTAGACATAAAAACTATTTCCCCATAGGAATCAATGGGGCTGTGTTAGGAGCTTTATGCTGCTTTTTTGCAGGTGTTAGGTTGTTTTTCAGCCGGCTCTCCCCCATTGATTCCTATGGGGAAATTGTGCACGAGCACGTTTAGCCAGCTCACCGCTAACGTAAGCAGCGCTGGTATTGAGGTGAGATGTGGAGCTAAATTTTGCTATTTGCTCACTTTTTTTGCGGTTAATGCCGGGTTTCTAAAAACCCGTAATACCAGTGCTGTCTGCAAGTGAGCAGTGAGCTTAAACTGCTCGCTAGCACCGCACAGCCTCTAACGCAAAACTCATAATCTAGGTGTTTGTTAGTATAAAGTACATTTTGCAATTCCTTACTGTTAAAACAAATTAGGGAAAGAACTGTAGCATGGTTAGCCTTGAATATTCTGCAGGTTGCTTTTCAGTTCTGAGAATTGTAAAAAGCATAATTGTCAGTGCTAAGTTGCATAAAAAGGGGCAAAATAAATAATTAAAGTATGTTGCAAAGTTGTTTTACCAACTAAATATTTTATATAAACATCTTAATGTGTTTACTGTCCCTCTAAGTACATTTATTTGTTCAATGTTAAACCCCATTATTTCAGGTGCTTATAACTTTGGAAATTTAAAGTAGGAGAATTGTTAAAAGTAACCTCTTAGCCCTGAAAATGATTAACCAAATCTACAGGAAAAATGACAACCTTTTTTTTCTCTTCTTTTTTTTTTTTTTATTGAGATTTAATACAAATAGTACATATCTCACATGAAATATATATTGCTATACAAACATTCACATTATTCCCACTCACTTTAGATTCCTTTTTTTAATGTGCAACCATAGAGAGAGACTCTAAATTATTATAATTTACTATTTTTCAGCCATTAGCGGTTTATCCATTGGTTAATGATATTCCTAAATGCCACAGAACGGCAAAATCACAAGTATATGTGGGGCATATAGCTTAAGAGATTATGGTGTTACAGCGCTTACGCTAGTACGCTGAGCCTCATTGTTTGTTAAATTTATAATGATCATAACTTGAGTGATTCATTTGCCATTAATAACTTAAAGAGGCTGTCAGTTACTATTGCAGCGATGCATCCTAACCCAGCTACTATCATTGCACTAAGCTATTACTCGATACACTCCTCATAATTTCATCTCAAACAGCTGCTCCATAGATGTTAATGGGTAATTTAGACTGAGATATTGATACAATTGTTACCCCTCCTTGGCAACAAACTAGCACCCACTACCATTCAAGTTTGACTATTACAATATCAAGCATCTAGCATTTTTTACACAACCATACTTGTGTTTGTATAACCCTCAGTGATTTAACCCTGTGGTGGCTGAATTTTAATACTGAGCCATAGTGATATTGAAACCAATAAAGTTTAAAACATAAAGGCACTAGTATATCAGATTGATTAGTTTACTGAGACTCACTCTCTTGTGTTTTTAATTTTAAAAAATGTTTTTAATATTCATAATAAAAGTTACATTTTAATGCACATCTTGTAATTCATCCCTACCATTACTATAATATCCATGTGGTGATAATATGTTGTGGAGTGCTATTCAGGTACACACTTTTCCTGTGTGAGACTCGCACTGTATTTAGCATTTAATTCTCTTTAATTGTACAGCACCATTACCTTATGGAATACATCAGTTTTAGGACTAATAATATCTGTATTAACAATAGATGAGTAAACATAAGGGTAACAACATTAGTAGTGCTATTATTTCCCTTTTCTTTCTTGCAATCTTTACCTCACAGACAGAGCCTTCCAAGAACAAGCATCTGCACATCCATAACAAACACAGGGACTTTTGGCTTCATGTTAGAAAATTGAAGCAAGACCATCAAGCGTGATGGAAAATTTCCTCTCAAAGTCAGACAGAATAGCTTGCAGAGTAGCATACAGTGCCTTCATATTTGTATCTACTAAGGACAGTGTAGTAACCTTGACAATATAAAAGTAAAGTGAGTTATATGGAGCCCACTCTTTTCCTGGATCATTGAAAGGGGGGAATTTTGATGCCTTCCTAACTTAGGGCCAAAATATTTAATGTTGATCATGCATTTATCTTCAGATACATGGTGGAATATATTTATTCTATGCTTAGCTTCCCTATATGACCAATGCCTGGACATTACCACTGCACCATTCTTAATGAAATTGGGCAAGAAGATGGATTTTATTTTCTAGTATATACACATAGTATATAAAAGAGTAGATCAATTCATCTTAATTCTAATTGAGAAGCTCTGGGATTACATTACTGCAATGAAAAAAAATGTGTAGATGCCAAATTTTAAGCATCTATCATTAACTTTTTCTTATTTAAATATTTAGGAAATGGAACAAAGTGAATGTTATGCAGTCATCAAATACTTGATAGAAAAAAAAAAAATAACACCAATCAATAACAATATGTTTGATATAATATAAGACTCTTCTCCATTGTATCCCACAGTTACAAAGGGGCCTTGGGAGTTTAAGTTGGAAAGGGGGTCCTGAGGAAATGTGATACATGGCCCTTATATTTCTCAACTGGGTCTACCGGCACTTAAAGGTCCTTAACGATTTTATCCCTTCTATGGGCTAGATTAAAAATGGTGCATTTTTTAGAGCTCCCACTCTAACGTAAGCTTTGCTAGAAGTAATCTTTTGCGTATGTCGGATAGCGTGCGTATTACAAGTTGAAAGTAAAAAAATGTGCACACAAGTGAAACCCAACGAGCCCTAATCATAATATAGCTATATACTATTAAATATATATTTCTATATATACTGTATCTGATAATGTTAACGTAAAATAGATATCTACACCTATATATCTATATGAAGAGATATGCAGGTATAGGTAAATACAGATATATGTATAGAAATTATGTTTTATAATAAAAATAACATATCCCTGTATGTGAAGAACATTGGCATGTGAAATAGGTGCAGTAAATATACAGTAAATTACATAAATACATATATACACACACACAAATATATATATACATATATATATACATTTATACTGTATATACATACATATATACATACACACGCATATCATGTATATGTATATATATATATATATATATATATATATATATATAATATAGCCTTTTTGCAGTCAAACACCTTGTCAACATACCATATACCTTTGAGCCCATATAAGTTTTTTTTTTATTTACATATTTTTATCACATAGAGTCCTATTTATCAAAGCGTCAACTGACAATACGCTGGAACTCTGCATCGTAATTGTTGTGAGATTGATCCGCCGTAGTTATCAAAGCATCAAGATTGTCAAATGTTGAAATTTGTGACGTAAAATACGATCCTGCGATCTCAATCCGACAAAGATCGATGCGAGTTGAAAACCGCGGTATTCGAGTGGAATTGTGTTAATTCGCCCTCCTAATCGACACTATTTGAAGCTCTCACGAAGTTATCAAAAATTCTACATTTATGCTTGTGTCTTTTATGACTCAGCGTACCTAGTTTTCAATCTGCCGCCCTTGAGGTTGCGGGTGCCATAGAACTCAATGGGAGTCGGAAAACACCAAAAGCTTATGTTCAATGCTGCAAGAGAATGAAGCATGACATAATAAAATTAAATTAGAAACTTTATTAAATTTGTATACCCTTTCTAAACCAAACAGGTACCAAGTAGGATAATATAAATCATCTTTTTTTATTTTAAGGGACAGTAAATACCTTGTAATAACAAGGCATTTCTGTTGCTATAGAATAATATATCATTCAAGCTAAATATGTTTAAAACAAATCAACATTCTTTTTACTGAAATTGTTTATTTAATTGCCAAACCACCTACCATTTCCTTATTTGGAGAAATCAGTCAGGGTACTCATCTATAGACAACAACAGACAAACTATTTTATTAAAAAATATAAAAGATATTTACTGTCCCTTTAAGGCCTAAGCCTAAAGATAGCAATAAATAGTTACATGTTTATGGAAAGGCAGGTGCAGTAGGGAAAAACATTACGGCAGTACTTTACAGCAGTGCCATCTAGTGCTTAAAAGTATATAACATTGTTACAAACAGATGCAACATTAATGCCATAAGACATTTGCATGCTCCAAATCTAACCTAGGTCTACTCTTAAAGGGACAAGAAACTCAACATTTTTCTTTCATTATTCAGATGGAGAATACATTTTTTTTTTTAAATTCCAATTTACTTTTATTATCAAATGTACTCTGTCCTTGTGTTATTCTTTGTTAAAGAGATAGCTAGGTAGGTAGTGTGCACAAGCCTGAAGCAATACATGACAGGAAATAGTGCTTCCATAATAACACTGTTGCCAAACTGCTGCCATCCCTAGTCAAAAAGCATGATCTTTCTGGTAATCGATAAACCCAGTAACTAGTCATTATAAGAAATCTTGAAGTATGACCACAGGCCAAAATATTTAAATGTGATGACTCTAGAAGCATTCACTGGCTGTTCATGCTTGTGAAGTAATCAGTAAGGTAATCTGGCAATCATTCTGAAGTCATCACACACAATTATGTCAGTTTAATTACTTTAGCTGATGACTTTACAAGTCTGATAATGTCTGATGATGTGAAAATGACTTCTAAAGTAGTTTAATCATCAGTTAACTCCAGAATGATCTCTAAAGTAATTCTGTCTTGGGATATATTGCTGCAGGCACACTTTTGAACTTTAATCCCTCTTTTTCAACAAAGGATAACAACAAAACTAAGAAAATTGATAACAGAGGTGAATTGGAAAGTTGTTTAAAATTCTATGCAATACCTGAATTATAAAAGAAAAATGTGGGGTTTTATGTCCCTTTAAAAAAAAGAAACTAAGAGAAAAAAGTCAATTTGATAAAAATGGCAAATTGGATTTTTTTTAAAAGTTTTCTCTGTCTGTTAGACTGTTAAAGTTTAATTGTGAGTTGCATGTCCCTTTGATAGGCTCTAAATTAGCTATCCAACAGCCAGATTACGAGTTTTGAGCGATATAGGGAAATTAACAACTGCAGCATTTTCAGCGGTATTTCACCTCCCTATAGCGCTGGTATTATGAGTTTAAAAAAAGACAGCATTTGCGGGCGATATTGCTGTGTTGAGCTCCATACCGCACACAAATACCAGTGCTGCTTTGAGCTGCTGTTACGTTCTCGTGCACGATTTCTGCATAGACAACAATGGGGAGAGCCAGCTAAAAAAAGCCTAACACCTCCAATCACGGAGGTGTAAAGCTCCGTAACGCAGCCCGATTGATGCCTATGGGGAAATATTTTTTTTTAAGTTTAAACCTAACACCCTAACATAAACCCTGAGTCTAAACACCCCTAATCTGTTGCCCCCAACATTGCTGCAACCTAACTACACTTATTAAACCCTAATCTGCTGTCCCCAATGTCGCCGCAACCTGCATTAACGTTATTAACCCCTTATCTGCTGCCCCCAACATCGTCTCAATCTAACTACACTTATTAACCCCTAATCTGCTGCCCCGGATGTCGCTGCAACTATACTAAAGTTATTAACAACTAAATCTAACCCTAACGTAACCCTTACATCCCTAACTTTAACATAATTATAATAATTCCAAATAGAAATTACAATTAATACCTAAATTATTCCTATTTAAAACTAAATACTTACCTGTAAAATAAAATCTAAGCTAGCTACAATATAACTAATAGTTATATTGTAGCTAGCTTAGGTTTTATTTTTATTTCACAGGTAAGTTTGTATTTATTTTAACTAGGTAGACTAGTTAGTAAATAGTTATTAACTATTTACTAACTACCTAGTTAAAATAAATACAAATTTACCTGTAAAAAAAAAACCTAACCTGTCTTACAGTAAAACCTAACATTACACTAAAATTAAATAAATTACATTAATCAAATACAATTACCTAAATTACAAAAAAAACACTAAATTACACAAAATAAAAAAGAAATTATCAAATATTTAAACTAATTACTCCTAATCTAATAGCCCTATCAAAATAAAAAAGCCCACCAAAATAATAAAAGCCCTAGCCTAAACTAAACTGCCAATAGTGCTTAAAAGGGCCTCTAGTGGGGCATTGCCCCAAAGATATCAGGTCTTTTACCTGGCAAATAAAAATACAAACATCCCCCCAACAGTAAAACCCACCACCCACACAACCAACCCCCCCAAATAAAATTCTATCTAAAAAAACCTATGCTACCCATTGCCCTAAAAAAGGGCATTTGGATGGGCATTGCCCTTAAAAGGGCATTCAGCTCTTTTACATTCCCAAACCCTAAGCTAAACATAAAACCCACCCAATAAACCCTTAATAAAACCTAACCCCCGAAGATCCACTTACAGTTTTGGAAGTCCGGACATCCATCCTCATCCAGCCGGCAAAGTCCTCATCCACGCGGCAAGAAGTCCTCAACGAAGCCGGGGAAAGTCTTCATCCAAGCGGCAAGAAGTCCTAAGTGAAGCCAGGATAAGTCTTCATCCAAGCAGCAAGAAGTCCTCAACGAAGCCGGGAGAAGTCTTCATCCAAGCGTCAAGAAGTCATCATACAGGCGGGCAGAAGTCTTCATCCAGACGGCATCTTCTATCTTCATTCATCCGACGCGGAGTGGGTCCATCTTCAAGACATCCGGCGCGGAGCATCCTCTTCATACGGTCCCAGCCATACACTGAAGGTTCCCTTTAAGGGACGTCATCCATGATGGCGTCCCTTGAATTCCGATTGGCTGATAGAATTCTATCAGCCAATAGGAATTAAAGGGTAAAAAATCCTATTGGCTGATGCAATCAGCCAATAAGATTGAGCTTCAATCCTATTGGCTGAACCAATCAGCCAATGGGATTGAGTTCACATTCTATTGGCTGTTCCAATCAGCCAATAGAATGTGAGCTCAATTCTATTGGCTGATTGGATCAGCCAATAGGATTAAAGCTCAATCCTATTGACTGATTGCATCAGCCAATAGGATTTTTTACCCTTTAATTCCTATTGGCTGATCCTTTAATTCCTATTGGCTGAATTCTATCAGCCAATCGGAATTCAAGGGACGCCATCTTGGATGACGTCCCTTAAAGGGAACCTTCATTGTACGGCTGGGACCGTATGAAGAGGATGCTCCGCGCTGGATGTCTTGAAGATGGACCTGCTCTGCGCCGGATGGATGAAGATAGAAGATGCCATCTGGATGAAGACTTCTGCCCGTCTGGATGATGACTTCTTGCCACTTGAATGAAGACTTCTGGCTTCGTTGAGGACTTCTTGCCGCTTGGATGAAGACTTCTCCCAGCTTCATTGAGGACTTCTTGCAGCATGGATGAGAACTTCACCGGCTGGATGAGGATGGATGTCCGATCTTCCAAAACTTAAATTGGATCTTCGGGGGTTAGTGTTAGGTTTTATTAAGGGTTTATTGGGTGGGTTTTATTTTTAGCTTAGGTTTTGGGCATGTTAAAGAGCTGAATACCCTTTTAAGGGCAATGCCCATTCAAATGTCCTTTTCAGGGCAATGGGTAGCTTAGGTTTTTTAGATTGAATTTTATTTGGGGGGTTGGTTGTGTGGGTGGTGAGTTTTACTGTTGGGGGGGATGTTTGTATTTTTATTTGACAGGTAAAGGAGCTGATATCTTTGGGGCAATGCCCTGCAAAAGGCCCTTTTAAGGGCTATTGGCAATTTAATTTAGGCTAGGGGTCTTATTATTTTTGGGGGGACTTTTTTATTTTGATAGGGCTATTAGATTAGGAGTAATTAGTTTAAATATTTGATCTTTTTTTTATTTTGTGTAATTTAGTGTTTATTTTTTTGTAATTTAGTTCATTGCATTTGATTAATATAATTTATTTATTTTTAGTGTAATGTTAGGTTTTACTGTAAGACAGGTTAGGTTTTATTTTACAGGCAAATTTGTATATATTTTAACAAGGTAGTTAGTAAATAGTTAATAACTATTTACTTACTAATCTACCTATTTAAAATAAATACAAACTTGCCTGTGAAATAAAAATAAAACCTAAGATAGCTACAATATAACTATTAGTTATATTGTAGCTAGCTTAGGTTTTATTTTACAGGTAAGTATTTAGTTTTAAATATGAATAATTTAGGTATTAATTGTAATATTTATTTGGAATTATTTTAATTATTTTAAAGTTAGGGGTGTTAGGGTTAGGGTTACGTTAGGGTTAGACTTTAGTATAGTGGTGGCGACATTGGGGGCAGCAGATTAGGGGTTAATAAGTGTAGTTAGGTTGCAGTGATTTTGGGGGCAGCAGATTAGGGGTTAATAAGGTTAGTTAGGTTGCAGAGATTTTGGGGGCAGCAGATTAGGGATTAATAACAGTAATGTAGGTTGCGGCGATGTTAGGGACAGCAGATTTGGGGTTAATAATATTAAACTAGTGTTTGCGATGCGGGAGTGCGGCAGTTTAGGGGTTAATATGTTTATGATAGTGGCAGCAATGTCCAGAGCGGCAGATCAGGGTTAATAATTATATTTTAGTATTTGCGATGCGGGAGGGCCTCGGTTTAGGTCATTTATGGATGTTTTAACACTTTAGTTATGATTTTTATGTTACAGCTTTGTAGTGTAAAACTCATAACTACTGACTTTAGATGGCGGTACAGATCTTGTAGTTATGGGCTGTACCGCTCACTTTTTGGCCTCCCAGGCAAAACTTGTAATACCAGCGCTGTGGAAGTCCCATTGAAAAAGGTACTTACGTTGCAGTACTTACGTTGCGTGAAAAAGTTGCAAAATGTGTGCGCTACAGCTATACCTACAACATAATACCAGCGGTAGTGAAAAAGAGCCATAACAATGCTTTTTCACTTATAACGCACAACTCGTAATCTAGCTGTGAATTAGTTACTCAATCAAGAAACAGTTACGCATAAGCGATAAGGTATTTTTTTTTCCGCTCATGCAATTTGAAAGTAAACTTAGTCGCTTGAGCGCAATTTAAGTCAATGCGTGTCTGGATAACGTGTCCTCAGAGCTCTGGTTAACTGTTTCGCCAAACAAAAAGTTGCACAAAAAACATAAAATACATTACAAAGTACACTTAAACTTATAACACCATTTAAAAAAATATTTTAAAAAAAAGATAAAATAAAAAGGTATAAGGGCTCAAAGATATGAGGTCTCAGGTGTTAGAAAAAAAAAAGCTTCAAAGGGGTTTAACATAGAGATATATACATATACAGTACATGTCTAGAGATGTATATGTGTATATATCAATATATATATATATATATATATACAGTTGTGTTCAAAAGTTTGCATACCATGTCAGAAATCTTTTATTTAAGGATGGTGATCATATGAAGTCATTTATTATCACACAGTTGTTTGGCTCCTTTTTAAATCATAATGATAACATAAATCTCCCAAATGGACCTGATCATAAGTTTACATACCCTTGAATGTTTGGCCTTGTTACAGACGGACAATGTGACACACACAGGTTAAAATGGCAATTAAAGGTTAATTTCCCACATCTGTTGCTTTTTAATTTGCAATTAGTGTCTGTGTATAAATAGTCAATAAGTTTGTTAGCTCTCACGTGGATGCACTTAGCAGGTTAGAAACTGAGCCATGGGGAGCAGAAAAAAACTCCCTTGTTTAACAAGATAATGGAACTTTATACAGATGGAAAATAATATAAAAAGATATCCAAAGCCTTGAAAATGCCAGTCAGTACTGTTCAATCACTTGTTAAGAAGTGAAGAATTTGGTGATCTCTTGATAACAAGCCAAGGTAGACCAAGAAAGATTTAAACCACAACTGCCAGAAGAATTGTTTGGGATACAAAGAAAACCCACAGTTAACCTTAGGAGAAATACAGGCTGTTCTGGAAAAAAACTGTGGGGTTGTTTCAAAGAGTACAATATGACGATACTTAAAAAAAATGAACTGCATTGTCAAGTTTCTAGAAAGAAGCCTTTACTGTGCCAATGCCAGAAAAAAAGTCTGGTTACGACGATATGCCCAACAACACCTTGATACGACGCACAGCTTCTGGCACACTGTTAATTTGAAGTGACAAGACCAAAATAGAGCTTTATGGTCACAACCATAAGCGCTATGTTTGGATAGGGGTCAACAAGGCCTATAGCAAAAAGAATATAATCCCCACTGTGAAGCATGGTGGTGGCTCAGTGAAGCTTTTTGGGGGGTGAGCTCAAAATTCACTGGGAATCTTGTGGAAATTGATGGCAAGATGAATGCAGCATTTTATCAGAAAATACTGGCAGACAATTTGCATTCTTCTGTATGAAAACTACGCATGTAATGCTCTTGTACTTTCCAACACAACAATGACCCTAAGCAGAAGGCCAAATTGACCCTCCAGTGGTTACAGCAGAAAAAGGTGAAGGTTCTGGAGTGGTCATCACAGTCTCCTGACCTTAATATCATTGAGTCACTCTGGGGAGATCTCAAATGTCGGTTCATGCAAGACGACCAAAGAATTTGCATGACCTGGATGCATTTTGCCAAGACTAATGGACAGCTATACCACCTGCAAGAATTCAGGGCCTCATAGACAACTATTACAAAAGACTACACACTGTCATTGATGCTAAAGGGGGCAATACACAGTATTAAGTACTAGGGGTATGCAGAGTTTTGAACAGGGGTAATTTCATTTTTTTATTTGTTGCCATGTTTTGTTTTATGATTTTGCCATTCTGTTATGATCTACAGTTGAATATGAGTCCCATAAGAAATATAAGAAATATACATATATTACAACATCTCCAAGGGGGGGAGATAAAAAACTGAAATTAAAATCCTCCATGTCTCAAAATTAAATCAATGTAAATATTTGCATAGGAAATTATTACATCTAGGCAAGTATCCCCGCTTGCTTTTCCCCAGAAATTCTTAATATACAATGTTTCCTATGCAAAAGAGAATTGTGGGTAAGATATGCAAATTAGATATACAAATTCTCAGTTTTTTTTATTCAAAAATTGTCAAGTTGAAGCAAAAAAACTGAGAATTTGTATATCTAATTTGCATATCTTACCCACAATTCTCTTGTGCATTGGAAACATTGTATATTAAGAATTTCTGGGGAAAAGCAAGCGGGGATACTTGCCTAGATGTACTAATTTCCTATGCAAATATTTACATTGATTTATATATATATATATATATATATATATAAATATATATGTTTAGATATGTATTGATGTATTTATATGTGTATATATGCATTGGAGCCCTTTTCATTTAAGTAGATATAAACATGTAAAAGCATGTTTATGCAATATTTATAATGAATAGAGTGTTATAGTGTGTATTTACTGTAAATATTTCTCATTCCAGTGTTCTGCACATCATAGAATATGTTCTAAGTATTTTTAAATATATATATATATATATAGGTATAGATACATATTGTACCAAAATATTATCAGATATATTAATAAATATGTATTTATGAATGCATGACATTCTATGTGAAAAACATTGGAATGTGAAATATTCATGTCCGGTTAGCACACTTGAAAATAAGTTTTTTTTTCCCACTTTTTTGCTCCATTGACTTCTATGGGGCAATAGGTTATCGTGAGCGGGATGTTATTCAACTTTTTACTAGCATCAGGTTATCATGCTAGCAAAAACTTTCAATTTAATAATACGAGACCAACCTGACGCGTGCAAGAAAGCTTATTTCTAGCACAGTTAACACTTGAGCGGAAACATTAAATAAGGCTACACTTGTAATCTGGCCCTGTATTGGGTAATTGTGCAAAAAATGTTAAGGCTTCATAGAAGTTAAATATACCAAATGAAAAGAAAAAAAAAATATATAGGCTAATTGATTATGGGTGCGGTCATGAAAGACTCAGGTACACTAAACCCCTCTCCCAATAGATATATTAGTTATCGCTTGCATGCTAACCTAATACTGCTTTTGATCAACTGAGCTAAAAGTATACTTTACATTCCTATGTTCTTAACATAAAAGAAAATGTTCTTTTTATTTTTAAATAGATATTTATATACATGTTTGCTATATATCTATATTAATGCATATCAACCATTGTAAATAACTTTGTTACTTTGCTTTTATATATATATATATATATATATATATATATATATATATATATATATATATATATATATATATATATAATGAAAGACAATGGCTTGCACTCACTGGTCTTTTAAAAAAACTTGCCTCTAATGTAATGTTTCGGGGACGGTATCCCCTTCCTCAGACAGTGAAACACAGTGAAACACAAGCTTTATAAAACACACATCCAATAAACACAAACCCCACCCCTAATTAGAACAAAAAAACGCCAAGTGGTAGTCCTAGCAACATCAATAAACAAAAATATCATCAGATCCTCATATCATGGAAGAGGAAAATAAGTAAGCAAAAATATAATCAGATCCTTATAATAAAATAGAGGAAAATAGGTGTACATATAACAATGCATCATTATTAAAGTGAAACTTAAAAACAGGCCAGAGATCACATTCGCAAATATACAGTGGGTTAAACACATAGATAAATAAACAATTGAGCTGCACAGCGTAAATCAATTAAACCCCTATACAGGACCTTCAAAAACATATATACACGCTAGCTAATCGAATGTACCCAAGGTGCAAACTGAAATAAGCAGATTACCTGGAGTTTGGCAACAGACAAATAGGCAGAGATACGCCACAAAGTTCTCGTGCTGGGAGTGTCAGATCGGACGCACGTGTGTGTGTTATTCTTTCCATCTTGTGTCATTTTTTGTTCTTGTGGTATTTTTATCCCCCTTGTGCTATATTCTTTTGCCTCTTGTGCTATTTCTTTGCCTTTCTTTTCTTTTTTTCCCTGTTCTGCTTTTTCTTTTTTTGTTCAGCTATCGCTGCACTCCCCTGCTCAATGGCATCCTCTCTTACATGTGCTGACAGTGCGTGTTTGATCGAGTGGAGCAGCCGGCATGGGCTTTGTTTACACAACTGACTCCCTGTAATGACGTCACACGTGCGTCCGATCTGACACACTCTCCCAGCACGAGAACTTTGTGGCGTATCTCTGCCTATTTGTCTGTATTAAGTACTAGGGGTATGCAGAGTTTTGAACAGGGGTAATTTCATTTTTTTATTTGTTGCCATGTTTTTTTTTTTATGATTGTGCCCTTCTGTTAGGATCTACAGTTGAATATGAGTCCCATAAGAAATATAAGAAATATACATATATTACAACATCTCCAAGGGTATACAAACTTTTGAGCACAACTTTGTACCCAAAGACAGCGCTGCGGAATCTGTTGGCGCTTTATAAATAAAGAATAAAAATAATAATGACTATGGTGTAGACTGTTCCTTTAAGCACATATTTACAAAATATGTATTTGTCCATTATTGCATAGACGCTAGTGCCATCATCCAATGAAAATGTGCAGAGTGTTTAATGTCATCTTATTAACAATAATTTTTATTAATTGTAATTCATTTTAACTAATTATTAATTTCAGTCAGGTGCATTAATCAATTTGAGTTGCCCTTTACATATTTACAAATGTTATTGTGAGATAATGCCTGTAAACCTGGTCTTATCTGTTGACAACAATGCCTGGTTAATCAGGAAATATACTAATTAAATGACCACTTCTATTTGACTTATCATAATTGCTATTAGCTCACCCGGTATCTGTGTTATGCTATATTTCAAAACTGCTTATTTATTATTCTCTTTTAAAGGCTAAAATATGTGCAAAGCAAAATAATCTAGTAAATGTGATAAGTAATTATGTATTTAGACTTTTGCATTAATTTTTCCTTACTATAAGATATTTCCATTAGTTCTCACCTGATAATTATTAAATTGTTGAATTGATTTCAATGATGCAAAACAAAAACAAAAACATGTCATTGGCCGGTGTTTGACATCCAGGAGACAAGCATCCTCTACCTATCTGGGAGACACACAGCCAGCTGGTTTGCTGTTGAAAACCAGCCCGCCTCTATTGGCACAAGAGAGTGCCGTCCCGTTTGTGAGTACCCTTATTCTACTCCTTTACTGGATTTCTGGTTATATTGATCCACACATGTGGCGCCTCTGTTTTTGTTTTGCATCATAGAATACATCATCCAGTTGGGTGAAGACAGAGAGCAGCCTGTTCAAGTACTGATGGACATTTGAAGAGACTCGCTGGACTTTCCAGATTGGGTTGCATACATTATTGATTCGTATACATTTTATATTTTATATTTTATATGTTTTATTTCTCATAATTTATGATTTGTGTTGGCATACTGGTGTAAAACACTGTCATCTGTTCCATTGCCAGCCTTCTTTTTTCTACATTTCATGCACTAGGATTTTATTACTATCCACTCCAGATTTAAGCGCCTCCTATAGGAGCCCAGTGATAGTATCATCACGGTGACTCCCGCTTAGTTGAATTGATTTCAACCTAGTGACTTGGTTTATTAAAATATTGCCTTATATTTATGATTGAAAATCCTTTAATTAACTATTTTGTTTATTAATTCTTGGCTTTACAGATATAAAATGATTTGGGTTTTATGTCTATTTTCTTTTTAAATAGTACCATTCAGTGTGTTTCTGTTTGTATTGCACACATCACAAATAATAATGTAATTGACTCTGCAACAAAGTACAAATGTGTAGTTATAATGTATTAATTCAGTTTTAAAATAGTATTAGTTAGTTAGGATTCAGAAAATATTGAGTTGTCTTCTTGAAGGACATTCATATACACAGATATATAAACAACTAGTACGCTAGTAAAAAATAGGGCGTTACTGCAGTACTATATAAGAGGCGCCAATGGTATAGATGGAAATTGATAAACTGATATAACAACAATTATAACAACAATTATAATGTAATAACGATAGATATAAGTATATGGATATACAGACAAATAGTCCAATAGATGATAATTGGTGATAGGACAGTCCTTTTACAGTAGCAAATAGTCCCAAATGATGTATGTCCAAAGCGACAGGCCGTTCCTCTAGAGTGTCATGCCACGACACAGGTAAATGGAATCCAAACAAATCAAAATAGAGGGCGCCACATGGTGCAGATCATAAAGATACTTGAGAAAAGGTACAGAGATAACAAAAGAATCCTACTCACAATATGTAAAGCACTGATGTGCAATACCAGCAGTCCGGAACCACCCGTCGTCCGGTAGACCAATGGATGATATCACAAGAGGGATCCTCGTCTCACAAGGGAGAGTCCAGAGATACCACGGAAGTCCCACAGGTCCAGAAATCAGGAAGAAAGGTCCACAGCTCCAGATAGATGGAAAAAGTCCCAACTGAGGAAATAATAAAAAAGGTCAGCAGCAGCTAGAGGGTTAAAACCTTAAAAGATTTTTATTAAAAATGATAAAAACAACAGCAACGCGTTTCTCAGTGTAACACACTGTTTCATCAGGCTAAGAAACAGTGTGTTACACTGAGAAACGCGTTGCTGTTGTTTTTATCATTTTTACATCAGTGCTTTACATATTGTGAGTAGGATTCTTTTGTTATCTCTGTACCTGTTCTCAAGTATCTTTATGATCTGCACCATGTGGCGCCCTCTATTTTGATTTGTTTAGATTCCATACACAGATATATATTAAAAAGCTACTAAACTTAAAGGGACATAAAACAAAAAAAATGTTCCTTCATGTTTTAATTTTATACAAATTTCTTATTTACTTCTATTATCTAAATTACTTTGTTCTCTTGGCATCCTTTTTAAAAAAAAAAAAAAAGCATACATAGGTAGGCTCAGGAGCTTGGAGCTAGCTGATGATTGGTGCACATATATACCTCTTATTATTGGCTTACCAATGTGTTCAGTGAACCCCCATTAGTGCATTGCTGTCCCTTCAATAAAAGATACCAAAAAATAAGCAAAATTGATAAAATAAATTATTTGGAAAGTTGTTTTTAAATTGTATGCTCTATCTAAATCATGAAAGGAAATTTTTAGGTTTCATGTCCCTTTAACTTTATATTATATTATACTAAAGTACTACATACGTGTAGAATATAAAATAATAATAATAAGGGAAATGAAGCCCAAAAGTTTTCTTTGATAATTTACGAAGAACATAAATTTTTTAGCAACTATCCAGTTTACTTCTATTATGAAATATACTTCATTCTCTTGGTATCATTTGTTGAAGGAGCATATATGCAGCCACCAATCAGCATCTAGAACCTAGGTTCTTCGCAAATTAAATAATAGAAGTAAATTGTAAAATTGTATGCTCTGTCTAAATCATGAATGTCTAATTACGACTTTACTGTCCCTTTATTTGTAAATCATGCAGTTTGGTAAAAGCCAAATGAGGAAAGTAAAGTATAAATTTAGCCTTGGAATTTATGGTATAGAACAAACTGATTGGTCTGAGATATAAATATTGTAAAAGTATATATTCTGTAAGAAATCAGCATAGAATTGGTACTGGATACTTCCTGGATCTTAAGGTATTGCATTGTATTAATTATTCATACACATTTGTAATTATTATTAAGAAATACATTTGGTCAACTAAATATTTGATAGATATTAGAATTATTTAGTATGTTAAGTAATTCAGTAACCTGTAGCTCTTGGTCTCTCTATTCTTTTAGAGACATCATACCACTTGTTAGTGGTCAATCAGTGACAGTCCCACTGTTTTATGTATTAATTGCATTACATAGAATTATACAGAGGTTCTACAGAAGTATCTGTGTATAAGATCAATTCATAGGCCTCTATTTATCAACCTGTCAACTTACCTGCATTTGCCGGCACCAATATGCTCGCCTAAGATCGCCTAACATCGCTGCCGCGGACCTGAATACGTTCTCCAAAATGATCCAGAAAAGCTGTCAAAAAGCTGCGCACCAAGTACGGTGTAATGAGCAGCGGACTGTTGTTAACTAACAGTCATCAATCTCGCTGCTCTTCGGCTTATTCGCAGCTTTCTGGGTACCCTGTCACTAAGCACCCACACTATACTATACTGTTTACCCCCTAAACCGCCGCTCCCTCCGCTCCCGGACCCCGCTGCACCTAAATAAAGTTATTAACCCCTAAACTGCCGCTCCAGAGCCCATCACCACCTACAGTATATGTATTAACCCCTAAACCGCCAGTCCCGAACACCACCGCAACTAAATAAAATGTTTAACCCCTAAACTGCCGCTCCCGGAGCCCACCGCCACCTACATTATATGTATTAACCCCTAAACCGCCACTCCCAAACCCCACCGCAGCTAAATAAAGTGTTTAACCCCTAAACCGCTGCTCACGGACCCCGCCGCCACCTACATTAAATTTATTAACCCCTAATCTGCCGACCCCAACGTCGCCGCCACTATATTAAATTTATTACCCCTAAACCTAAGTCTAACCCTAACCCTAACACCACCCTAACTTAAATATAATTTAAATTAATCTAAATAAATATTCCTATCATTAAATAAATTATTCCTATTTAAAACTAAATACTTACCTATAAAATAAACCCTAAGCTAGCTACAATATAACTAATAGTTACATTGTAGCTATTTTAGGATTTATTTTTATTTTACAGGCAACTTTGTATTTATTTTAACTAGGTACAATAGTTATTAAATAGTTATTAACTATTTAATAAATTCCTAGTTAAAATAAATACAAATTTACCTGTAAAATAAAACCTAACCTAAATTACAATTACACCTAACACTACACTACAATTAAATAAATTACATAAATTAAAATACATTAATTACAATTAAATTAAATTAACTAAAGTACAAAAACAAACAAACACTAAATTACAGAAAATAATAAATTAATTACAAGAATTTTAAATTAATTACACCTAATCTAATCCCCCTAATAAAATAAAAAAAGCCCCCCAAAATAATAAAAAGCCCTACCCTATACTAAATTACAAATAGCCCTTGAAAGGGGTTTGTGTGGGGCATTGCCCCAAAGCAATCAGCTTTTTTACCTGTAAAAAAAATACAATACCCCCCCAACATTAAAACCCACCACCCACACACCCAACCCTACTCTAAAACACATCCAATCCCCCCTTAAAAAAAACTAACCCCCTGAAGATCACCCTACCTTGAGACGTCTTCACCCAACCGGGCCGAAGTCCTCAACGAAGCCGGGCAGAAGAGGTCCTCCAGACAGGCAGAAGTCTTCATCCAGACGGCATCTTCTATCTTCATCCATCCAGAGCAGATCAGCCAATAGAATGCAAGCTCAATCCTATTGGCTGATTGCTTCACCCAATAGGATTTTTCCTAACTTAATTCCGATTGGCTGATAGAATTCTTTCAGCCAATCGGAAATCAAGGGACGCCATCTTGGATGACGTCATTTAAAGGAATATTCATTTGTCGGGTAGTCGTCGGCCTGGAAGGATGCTCCGTATCGGATGTCTTGAAGATGGACCCGCTCTGCTCTGGATGGATGAAGATAGAAGATGCCGTCTGGATGAAGACTTCTGCCCATCTGGAGGACTTCTTCTGCCCGGCTTTGTTGAGGACTTCGGCCCAGTTGGGTGAAGACGTCTCAAGGTGGGGGGGTCTTCAGGGGGTTAGTGTTAGGTTTTTTAAGGGGGGATTGGGTGGGTTTTAGAGTAGGGTTGGATGTGTGGATGGTGGATTTTAATGTTGGGGGGTATTGTATTTTTTTCAGGTAAAAGAGCTGATTACTTTGGGGCAATGCCCCACAAAAAGCCCTTTTAAGGGCTATTTGTAATTTAGTATAGGGTAGGGCATATTATTATTTTGGGGGGCTTTTTTATTTTCTTAGGGGGATTAGATTAGGTGTAATTAGTTTAAAATTCTTGTAATTATTTTTTATTTTCTGTAATTTTTTTTGTACTTTAGTTAATTTTATTTAATTGTAATTAATTTATTTTAATTTAGGTAATTTATTTAATTATAGTGTAGCGTTAGGTGTAATTGTAACTTAGGTTAGGTTTTATTTTACAGGTACTTATGTATTTATTTTAACTAGGTAGCTATTAAATAGTTAATAACTATGTAATAACTATTCTACCTAGTTAAAATAAATACAAACTTGCCTGTAAAATAAAAATAAATCCTAAGCTAGCTACAAAGTAACTATTAGTTATATTGTAGCTAGCTTAGGGTTTATTTTACAGGTAAGTATTTAGTTTTAAATAGGAGTTATTTATTTAATTCTAGGAATATTTATTTAGATTTATTTAAATTATATTTAAGTTAGTGGGTGTTAGGTTTAGGGTTAGACAGGTTTAGTGGTTAATAACTTTAATATAGTGGCGGTGACGTTGGGGCGGCGGTTTGGGGGTTGATAAATATAATGTAGGTGGCGGCGGTGTAGGGGCGGCAGATTAGGGGTTAATAAATATAATGTAGGTGGCGGTGGGGTCCGGGAGTGGCGGTTTAGGGGTTAAACACTTTATTTAGTTGTGGTGGGATTCCGATCAGCCAATAGAATGCAAGCTCAATCTGATTGGCTGATTGGATCAGCCAATCGGATTGAACTTGAATCTGATTGGCTGATTCAATCAGCCAATCAGATTTTTCCTACCTTAATTCCGATTGGCTGATAGAATCCTATCAGCCAATCAGAATTCGAGGGACGCCATCTTGGATGACGTCATTTAAAGGAGCCTTCATTCGGACTTAGGACGTCGTTAGAAGAGGATGGATCCGCATCGGCTGTTTCCAGATGGTCCCGCTCCGCGCCGGATGGAAGAAGATAGAAGATGCCGCTTGGATGAAGATGTTTGCCGGTCCAGATCTCCTCTTCTTGCCGGATAGGATGAAGACTTCGGAGCCTCTTCTGGACCTCTTCTTGCCGGATAGGATGAAGACTTCGGACCCTCTTCTGGACGGATCAGTGATACCCGGCGTGGTGAAGACAAGGTAGGAAGATCTTCAGGGGCTTAGTGTTAGGTTTTTTAAGGGGTTTTTGGGTTAGATTAAGGGTATGTGGGTGGTGGGTTGTAATGTTGGGGGGGTATTGTATGTTTATTTAAATGCAAAAGAGCTGTTTTCTTTGGGGCATGCCCCGAAAAGCCCCTTTTAAGGGCTGGTAAGGTAAAAGAGCTGTTAACTTTTGTTTTTAGAATAGGGTAGGGCATTTTTTTATTTTGGGGGGCTTTGTTATTTTTTGGGGGGGGCTTAGAGTAGGTGTAATTAGTTTAAAATTCTTGTAATCTTTTTTTTTTTGTAATTTAGTGTTTGTTTTTGTAATTTAGTGGGTTTTTTTGTTATTTAGTTTAGTTGATTTAATTGTAGATAATTGTAGGTAGTTTATTTAATTAATTTATTGATAGTGTAGTGTTAGGTTTAATTGTAACTTAGGTTAGGATTTATTTTACAGGTAATTTTGTAATTATTTTAACTAGGTAGCAATTAAATAGTTATTAACTATTTAATAGCTATTGTACCTAGTTAAAATGAATACAAAGTTGCCTGTAAAATAAATATTAATCCTAAAATAGCTACAATATAATTATTATTTATATTGTAGCTATATTAGGGTTTATTTTACAGGTAAGTATTTAGCTTTAAATTAAATTAATTTAATAAGAATTATTTTATTTTATTAGAATAAAATTATATTTAACTTAGGGGGGGTGTTAGGGTTAGGGTTAGACTTAGCTTTAGGGGTTAATACATTTATTAGAGTAGCGGTGAGGTCCGGTCGGCAGATTAGGGGTTAATAATTTAGGTAGGTGGCGGCGTCGTTGGGGCGGCAGATTAGGGGTTAATAAATATAATATAGGGGTCGGCGCTGTTAGGGGCAGCAGATTAGGAGTACATAGGGATAACGTAGGTTGTGGCGGTGAACGCAGCAGCAGATTAGGGGTTAAAAATAATATGCAGGGTCAGCGATAGCGGGGTCGGCAGATTAGGGTTTAATAAGTGTAAGGTTAGCAGTGTTTAGACTCGGGGTACATGTTAGGGTGTTAGGTGCAGACTTAGGAAGTGTTTCCCCATAGGAAACAATGGGGCTGCGATAGGAGCTGAACGCTGCTTTTTTGCAGGTGTTAGGTTTTTTTCAGCTCAAACTACCCCATTGTTTCCTATGGGAGAATCGTGCACAAGCACGTTTTTGAAGCTGGCCGCGTCTGTAAGCAACGCTGATATTGAGAGTTGCAGTGGCGGTAAATATGCCTGTACACTCCCTTTTTGGAGCCTAACGCAGCCCTTCTGAGAACTCTAAATACCAGCGTTGTTAAAAAGGTGCGGGGGGGAAAAACCACGCGTAGCTAACGCACCCCTTCTAACGCAAAACTCTAAATCTAGGCGATTGTTTCTTTCTTTTCAGTTTTTCTCTTGTCTACTCCTCAAAAAATACATTCACCTAGAAGATAACTAAATCAAATCATAGTTCACAAAGATGCTAAACTAATCTGTTAAAAATATAAATTTTTGCTTTTTTTTCTACATATTTTTCTTTTGAATATAACACGTTTCATTTTAGAATTAAATGCATCTTTTGGTTGGTTTTCTTTTTAAAGTATTTCAGTATATGATATACATAATTATTCCAGTAAATATAAATCCACAAAAATTACTTTCCTAACCATCAAAATCTCCCTAATAACACTATTCATCTACTGTAATATAAACCTTAATATTCTCAATGTAGCTATTTTATTCTTAATATTAATGCCTTTTTATACTTCATTCTATACTGTATAAACCATTACTTATAAATTAATGTACATTCGTAAAGCAGGGCTTTTTTCTTGAAACTCAGCACGCTCCTAGTACTACCTTTGGGGGACTATTGAAATCTCTTTACAGAGTTCTCAAAATGGGTTTTGAAGACATTAAAATGCACAAGATAACCTAGTTTTCTAATGGTTTGTAAAAGTACCATGAAGTTTATAAACGTGTAGTTTGATTTTTGATCTATAAAAAATAGCATTCAGATACACAAAAACTTTTACTGGATCAGTTTTCATATTTTGTTTTTATTTACTTTTTTTAACTATACAATTAAAGAAATTATTGTCATTGTTAAATCTAGCTTTCACTGAATTCCATGGCAAATGTGTTTGCACACATTCAGTATCTCTTCTTCAGGTACCGGCAATGTAACCTAGGTTTCAAAATGGTGGCACCCATAATTAGAGAGAGGTGTGTGATATGTATTTAGGGCCAGATTACAAGTGAAGCGTTAAATTATCATGTGCCCACAAACAAGCAAATTTGCCAATTGTAGGCACACAATAATTAACCAGCAATTACAAGTAGCAGGTTACTGCTACCACGAGGTTGTGGTAGCAATTAGTGCTTAGAAAATTACCCAGAGATCCGATGTCTGGAAGTACAAAAAAAAAAAAAAGAGTCAATTGACAATTCATTTCACCCAGTACTATATTAAAAACACATTATTGACACATTGTTAATATGAGTTTAATGTATTTTTTAAAATATACACTCGTTTCAAATCTGATGACTGCAACACACTCCAAAAAAGTTCGGGCATTGAGTCCCAGGCAGTTAACCCAGAGAAGTCTGTGTGTAATGTGTATTTATGTGTATATAAGTACATATATTCAAATATAAATATATATATATATATATATATATATATATATATATATATATATATATAAGCAACTGGAGAGCACTCTCACTTCTTAGGTCAATCTGCCAGGGTGCATGCAGGAGTTGAATAATAAAAATGAACAAATGGCAGCACTCACTGGTCCTTTTAAATGTGCAATTTATTTTGTGACGTTTCGGGGACCGTATCCCCTTCCTCAGACAGAGAACACATAGAGAATGCATTCATTTATACAAACCAACACCAATGAAATACAAGACCCACCCCCAAAAGTGAAAAAAAAACACCAAAAGGTTGTCATAGCAACCTCTCAAACAATGTACACACCCACACAGCTCACCTAATAGACAGGCAAGTAAACATATGACATCAGATCATAACAGTTCTCATCAATTCACTTATAATCATAATGAACATTAATAGCTATGCAAAGCATAAACTGCTGTTTAAGCAACAAAAGACATAGCCTAAGTAAGTTACCACAGAGCCTGCACAGATTGATAATGTCAAAAGCATATGCAATACTGACATATAGTAAAACAGCACATCCCACAGAAAGCATATCTCTATTGGCAGACATCATAGTGTTACTGTTGCAATCCGCACATACTTATTAAGAGGGGGCCCATGTAGTGCACAATCAAACACATTAAACTAAATGAGTATACAGTGTATGTTAAACCTAGCTGATTAGTACATACCTACAGGGCAGGCTATTGCAATCTAACGAGGACCGCACTTACAGCGTGTGTCACGGGGGCGGCACTATCAGCGTGTGTCACGGGGGCGGCGCCTAGTACGTCATTGCGCTGACCAGCTGTAAACAAAGCATCAGCTGTCATGTTATCAGTGCATAGGGTGCACCACGTGCAACTCTATGCTTCCAGGAGCTACATTCAGTCATCCCCACAAGAAGAAAAAGTTCACAATAAGACATCGATTAACATGCACAACAACGTTTGTCATCTACTTATTGAGTTGTAGTTGTGCGAAGTTCTATGTGGGCAAAAAATCAGATGACGCCTGAACTCGGATGGCGAACCACCGTTCGGCCATCAGAGCGGCAATCAAGGAACAAAAGAGTGACCAACCGGTCGCTAGACATTTTCTGGAGGCTGGACATAATACCACTGATCTACGCTTTGTTCTCATTGATCACGTCCCCCCTCTGAAAAGGGGTGGTGATAGGAACAGAATCCTCCTTCAAATCAAAGCAAAATGGACATACCGGCTAAACACCATACAACCACATGGACTAAATTCAATGCTGGATTGGCATTGCTTTCTCTAAGGATTGTCTTTAATGAGTTCTGTCCAACCATCATTATTTCTTTAATGAGTGGTCCAGTGATCATCCTGTTTTCTGAGAGTCCATGAGCCATTGGATCCCGTGTGTCCATTGTCTAATCATAGGTAATACAATATAACATATCGACATTCCCTATAGTTGTGAGACTCTTATTGCCGCCAGAGTCCATCTTACTGATTAGTGAGGTCTTTATGTAGACATCTGTGCCTTGTAGCCATTTAGCATTGCCCCTATACCAGATATACGGTGCCCCTCTGTGGCTGCTCTTTACACCATTTCCAACAGAAAATGTCCTTATATTTTAAAAAAAAAAAAATAATTTTTATATTTTTTTATATCTTTCTGCATTGGTCTCCTTATTAATGTTTATATCTTTATGCATTTTTTTAATTTTTTCATTACCTAATTTTTTCATTACCTGGTTTCATTGAGCAACTATAGTTGGTGATCTTTTACATTTTATTCCATTTAGTAACCATGTTCTCTGCAACGTGGTTTTCAGTTAGTACCCCCCTTTTTCATCTATATTGAGTAGTCAATGGTTCAATGTATCACAATGGTATTGTGGTAACTTTTCCCCTCTGATCAATCATACCCTAGTCACATTTGATGTATGTTGTGGTGCTTCAATATATATATATATATATATATATATATATATATATATATATATATATATATATATGGTCTGCTTTGTCACCAGTATCAGTATTATCCTGGATATTTGCAAACAATTGAAAACACAACACAGGTTTATAAAAAAAAAATATTTGTTAAATATATGTGTGCCACAATTATTGGCAAGATAACAGCTCTGAATCTTCTCTTATAATGCCTGATGAGGTTGGAGAATACATGGCAAGGGATCTGAGACTATTCCTACATACATATTCTCTCTGGATCCTTCAAATATCGAGGTGGACTCTGCTCTTCAGTTCACCCCACAGGTTTTCCATGGGGTTCAAATCAGGGACTGTCCATGGCAGGATTTTGTGGTCAGTAAACTATTTTTGTGTTTGTGTTGATTTTGATGTATGTTTTGGATCATTGTCCTTCTGGAAGATCCAACCATTGCCCATTTTAAGCTTGGTCAGGTGTTTATTTAATATATGATGATATTTGATAGAGTACATGATGCCATGTATAATAACAAAATGCCCAAGTCCTCTGGCAGAAAAACAGCCCCAAAATATTAAAGAGCCACCACTATTTTTAACCATGGGTATGAAGTACTTTTACATATGGCTACCTCTCTGTGTGCACAAAACCCATCTCCGGTGATTTTTGCCAAATGTTTTTTTTTTTTTTTTGTTTCATCTGACCCTAGAACCCAACCCCACTAGTGCCTGGCAAACTGAAAATGCTTGAGTTTGTTTTTGGATGAGAGTAGAGGATTTTTTTTCTTGAAACCCTTCTAGACAACTTGTGGTGATATAAATGATGTTGGATTTGTAGTGTTGGAGACTTTTTGACCCCAAAACTCAACTAACTTCTACTATTCTCCAGCTGTGATCCTTGGAGATATGTTGGCCACTTGAACCATCGTCTTTACAGTGCAATGAGACAATAAAGACACAAGTTCTCTTCCAGGTTGATTCATAACATTTCCAGTTGACTGGAACTTCTTAATTATTGCCCGGATAGTGGAAATGTGCATTTTTCAATGCTTTTGCTATTTTCTTATAGACACTTCACATTCACTTCCCATTTTGTGAAGCTAAACAACCTTTTGCCACACATCACATATATATTCTTTGGTCTTACCCATTGTGATACATGACTAAGGGAAGCTGGCCTATGTGTTACCTCATATTTATACCCAATGTGAAACAGGAAGTAACCCAGGTGTACTAAACAATTTAAAATATCAATGGGAATATACTTCAAATATATTTTTTGTCATATGAATTCATAGGGGGCGCCAATAATTGTGCCACACATATATTTAACAAATATTTTTTTTTTTTGGGGGGGGGGGATAAACCTGTGTTGTGTTTGCAATTGTTTGATATCCATGAAAAAAGTGTATTATTGTGTATTTGTTTAGCAAAAGATCAAAAGGTTAACCAATAAATACAATTGTTCACAGCCTTCTTTGCACATATTTACCAAAAAAATAAGCAAAATTGATAAAATAAATAAATTGGAAAGTTGTTTTTAAATTTTATGCTCTATCTAAATCATGAAAGGATTTTTTTAGTTTTCATGTCCCTTTAACTTTATATTATATTATGCTATAGTACTACATATGTGTAGAATTAAAATATAATTAAAGGGAAATGAAACCCAAAAATGTTCTTTCAAGATTTACGTAGAACATATATTTTTTAGCAACTATCCAGTTTACTTCTATTATGAAATATGCTTAATTCTCTTGGTATCATGTGTTGAAGGAGCAGTAATGCACTACTGGTTTCTAACTGAACACATGATGAGCCAATTTCAATCAGTGTATATATATATATATATATATATATATATATATATGCCGCCACCAATCAGCATCTAGAACCAAGGTTCTTCTGTGCTCCAGAGCTTAACTAGATAAACCTTTGAGCAAAGGATAACAAGAGAAGGAAGCAAATTAAATAATATAAGTAAAATGGTATGCTCTGTATAAATTGAGAATGTCTAATTATGACTTTACTGTCCCTTTAATTGTACATCACGCATTTTGGTAAAAGCCAAATTTAGCCTTGGCATTTATGGTATAGAACAAGCTGATTGGTCTGAGATATAAATATCATAAGAGTATATTTTCTGTAACAAATCAGCATAGAATTGGTACTGGATACTTCCTGGATCTTAAAGTGAAGGTAAATTTTTGCAGATATGAAAGTATCATTCAATAGGTTATCAGTATATAAAACAAACCGCCACTTTCAATTTTTCATAAAATGTGTAATAGTTTTTATATTTATAATTGTAAATCTCTAACAATCTATTTACCTGCTCCTCCCACTCGCAACTTCCTTGTCTTTTTCAATCCTACGTATACAGCGGTCCCACCCGCTGTTGACGTAGTGGCAATGCATGCTCCAGTCTATGTTAACCACTGCGCATGGTCAAACCCAGATGCCGATGTCTGGAAACATAGTATTACTGAAATATGTTTTATGTTCAGATACTGAAATATGATTTGAGAATACGGAGCCCCTGTGATGTAATACTTACCTAGCGCTACAACAATTTTAATGAATGTCAGAGAAATGTGTAACTGCGCATGCCCAAAATGTGCACGAGCTTCAGAGAACGATATAGGAAAACCTGTCTAACACAAGCACAATATGGACGCGTGACAAAAGCAAAAGGGGTTTGGTCCCCCCGTGGTAAATAAAATTATTGGTTCTCATGATCGTGCCTACCATGACAATCCATAATAGAAAATGCCGGGTGGAGGATTATAAAGACGAATGCGAGGATATGAAGTAAAAATAAATAGTAATTAAAAACATTAGAAAAATTTGATGAATTAAAGTCATGTTATTTTAATTTTATTGTTAAGGAGAAGTTTAGAGAGCGCGCTGACTTTACATTCACTTTAAGGTATTGCATTGTATTAATTATTCATACTCATTTGTAATTATTATTAAGAAATACATTTGGTCAACTAAATATTTGATAGATATTGGAATTATTTAGTATGTTAAAGGGACATTATACACTCATTTTTTCTTTGCATTAATGTTTTGTAGATGATCTATTTAAATAGCCCATAAAGTTGTTTTTTTTACAAAAAATGTATAGTTTTGCTTATTTTTAAATAACATTGCTCTGATTTTCAGACTCCTAACCAAGCCCCAAAGTTTTATGAGAATACCGTCAGCTATCTTCTCCAGTTTGCTCCTGTTTGTGTAAAGAGTCTTTTCATATGCAAAAGAAGGGGGAGGGGGGAGTGTCTTATTTCCCACTTGCAGTGGGCTTTCCAGCTACCTTTTCAACCGAGCTAAACTGGAAGCTTCTAAGTAAATTTTTAAACAGTTTTATACTGGAGTTTTATATAAGTATCTGTGCATCTTATTCTTTATAGTAGTGTCTATTACATGCAGTTATATGAAAATGAGTGTATACTGTCCCTTTAAGAAATCCAGTAACCTGCAGCTCTTGGTCTCTCTATTCTTTTAGAGACATCATACCATTTGTTAGTGGTCAATCAGTGACAATCCCACTGTTTTATGTATTAATTGCATTACATAGAATTATACAGAGGTTCTACAGAAGTATCTGTGTATAAGATCAATTCATAGGATTTAAATTTTATCTCTTCTAGGTTAAATCATGTAAATTTAATCAAGCATGATATAATATAGTCACAAAAATAATAACTGTTTTGTACACATTGTTTCTTTCTTTTCAGTTTTTCTCTTTTTCTACTCCTCCGAAAATACATTCACTTAGAAGATAGCTAAATCAAATCATAGTTCACAAAGATGCTAAACGAATCTGTTAAAAAATATACACCTGGATGAAGATAGAAGACGCCGCCTGGATGGATGAAGACCTCGATGCCTGGAGGAAGACTTCTTGCCGTCTGGAGGTCTGGACTTCAGAAACTTTAAGTGAATCGTTGGGGGTTAGTTTTAGGGGGGGGTTAACTTTTTTGGGTATTTTTTTTTTTTTTAGATTAGGGTTTGGGCTTTTTTAAAAGAGCTAAATGCGCTTTTAAGGGCAATGCAAAAGAGCTAAATGCTCTTAGGTTTTTGTTAGAGTTAGATTTTTATTTTGGAGGGTTGGTTGGGTGGTGGGTTTTACTGTTGGGGGGTCTTTGTACTTTTTCAGGTAAAAGAGCTGATTTCTTTAGGGCAATGCCCCACAAAAGGCCCTTTTAAGGGCTATTGGTAGTTTATTGTAAGCTAGGTTTCTTTTTATTTTGGGGTGCTTTTTTATTTTTATAGGGTTATTAGATTAGGTGTAATTGTTTTTATTTTGGATCATTTCATTTGTTAATTTATGTAATTTAGTGTTTGTTATTTTTTGTAATTTAGTGTTTGTTATTTTTTGTGATTTAGTATTTTTTATTTTTTGTAATTTTAGATTACATTTTTTTTAGTAGTGTTAGTTTTTTATGTGTAATTTAGTTTTTTTATTAGTAGTTATTTTAATTTTAGTATAAATGTATGTTAGGTTAATTGTTAGTTTAAACTTAGTTTTTTTTAATTTCACAGTTAAGTTTTTATTTATTTTAAGATAGGGATATTGTAATTTTAATTTAAAGTTAGGGGATTTTTAGGTTTAGGGGTTAATAGTTTAATTTAGTTTTTTGCCATGTGAGGGCTGGTGGTTTAGGGGTTAATAGGTTTATTTAGTGGTAGTGATGTGGGAGGCCAAAGGTTTAGGGGTTAATAACTTTATGTAGTGGTGGCAATGTCGGGGAGCGGCAGATTAGGGGTTATATTTATCAATGTGTGAGCGGACATGATATAAAGTAGCGTATCATGTCCACTACATATCGCTGCACATCGATAAATGCTGACAGCATACGCTGTCGGCATTTATCATTGCACCAACAGTTCTGGTGAACTGCTGGTGCAATGCCGCAAATGAGGAAAAAGGAAGGCTGAGTCTTGAAGTAAGTTAACAAAGTTTATTAGGAGCAGGCTTCCATAAGACTCAAGGTAAGCTTCTATCTAATGCAATGCCGCACCCTGCAAATTCGCGGATAATTGGCCGATAGCAAGGGCTGTCAATCAAACCGATCGTATTTGATCGGGTTGATTTCTGTCCGCCACCTCAGAGCAGGTGGACAAGTTATGGAGCAGTGGTCTTTAGACCACTGCTTCATAACTTCTGTTTCCGGTGAACCTGAAGGATCGCCGGAAACAAAGGGCATCAAGTTCCATACAGAGCTTGATGAATCGACCCCTAGGGGTTAATAACTTTAATATAGTGTTTGCGATGTGGGAGGGCCTCGGTTTAGTGATTGTTTACTTTGAGTGGTGTTTGGGTGTGAGGAAAAATGAGTATTCCACTTGTATTTTATCCCTATATATTTAAAAGTACACCTAATACATAACATTGGATGATGCTGCAGTCCTAAATATAACTACATAGATAACAACCTAAAAATACACAACTGAGGAAGTTCAGTGAAGCAAAAATTCTTTCTCACAACTTCCAGCTTGGTATAGAATGATTCCAAATATTGCTTCTAATATAGCATTGCAGTTCTCAATCCCAGAAAACAAATTGCCTTACCAGATCTTTGATCGCACTCCCACAGGCTACAAACAACGTAATGCCACAGCTTCTTATGTGAACAGATCCCATATAAATATTCCCAAGTGCAGAGAGTGCACTTGGGAAGATCTTAAATAACAAACAATTAGACTTATTGTCAATGTTCAGCCCTATTCTGGTTTGTTGATCATCAAAACAACTTAGCTTCTACCTGCTTAGTATCTCTCATTTTGCTTTCCAGTACACATTTATGATTAGATAGATCAATAAATGGTTAATAAACTAACACAACTGGAATGACTGCTCCTGTGTGAGAAAAGGTCCTTTAAGGAAATCCTAAAGGTATATCTCTTTAAGAGTGGGTGGATATTTGAAGAAAACAAATACCAGATATGAAGAGTAGTTAGGTTTCATGATAAAGGCGCTAACACCAAAACTCTGATTCTAACTACACCTGATCTGCTATACAAGTTTTATATTATATACCCAGAATGGACGCTAACCCAAGATAACACAAGATAACACAAAATTGAGAATGAAACCAGTTGCCAATTTTGCTGAAATTGATCACGTAATTAGATTCCATAGATGAGCAGACAGCAGTATGATAGCACCATGCCGTGGCACTTGGGAAGATCATAATGGGATCTGTTAACATAAGAGGTTGTGAGATTCTGTGGTTTATAGCCAGCAGGAGAGTTAGAAGAGGTAAGATAAGGTTGTTTATTTAACGGGTTTTAGAACTGCAATGCTATATTAGAAATATTATTTCTCTGTCAATATCATTTAGATTCAGTTATTAACCCGCTGGGAGTTGTGAGGCAGAGCTTTTGCTCCACTGAACTTTCTCAGCTCAGTTCCATATTTTTAGGTTTTTATCTATGTATTTAGGATTGTGGCCACATGGATTTTTTTTTTTTAAAGACTTTATTTATAGAAAGATCCAAGACATGCACGAAAAGAACAGTCACAACAGATCAAACATTTGGTCATAATCATATACAAAAAAGTAGGAATACAAAGACTGCAACACAAAATGCAATACAATGATGAAGTCCACATGCATGTAAATTGGATCCAATTTTTTCAGAAATTTTTCTTACAAAACAAAAAGAAACATGTTAACTAGAACACATTAACTAAAATGAAAATGGTACTTACCCAGAACACCTCCGGATCCCCCCACATAGGTCAGCATGAAGGGGACACTAGGAAACCAAAGAGGCTCCAGAGAGGGTCTAAACTGTAAGATTCTCATTTAAAACATACAGGCTATTTTTAAATGTTAAAAGAACTCTGTTCCTCACAACTACCGGTAGATGCATTAAGTAGACCTTCCATTTAAGGAGGAAACGTTTTATTCTCTTCTCAGGGTCACCCTTAGTGTCTGCCTGTTCGATTAACATCTGGATATGTACTTTCCTAAGCAATTGCTGAAAGGGTAAGGAACGACTACCCACCCATTCCTTTAAAATTATCTGTTTAGCTAGCATGAGGACTGAAGTTATAAAGATGTCGTATGTGAGCGTCAAGTCTTTTGGAATCAAGAAAATCACTTGGTGTGGTGTGAGGGGTACTTTTTGTTTAGTCAATTTGGTTAGCCAATATGAAATCTTTTGCCAAAATCTCTGTACCTTAGGACATTCCCATAACAAATGAATCCAGTTAGGAGAGCCGTGTCTACATTTATTGCAAAGATTCTGAGCCCCAGGAACCCAGTTAGTATGCATACCAGGAGTGATATAAGATTGGTGTAAGAACTTCATATGAGATTCTCTCAGGTTAGTTGAGATGGTACAAAGATTCACCTTCTCAAAGCTCGCAGCAATTAAAGCAGTGTCTACTTCCAGTTCGTTATAATGTGACCACTTTGACAAAATCCCGCGTAAAGCGGAGTCCTCAAAATGGTGAAGTAGGAGGCTATATGTGTGAGAGAGTCTGTAAGAACCTAATCTTGCCAAGGCACACAGCTTATCTAAATTAGATGGTTCCTTAGATAACAGTCCCTCTAAAACTTATTTAAAAATATAATGTCTGCATTGAAAATATGCAAATTTGTGGGTAGATGGGAGACTGTAGCGCACCTGCAACTCATGGAAAGACACTATCTCAAAGGTCAGAGGGTGAAGGAGTTGGTAAAGCCTAGTGAGCTGTGATTGCTGCCACATCTGACAAATCCTGGTTGTGTATTCAGGAAGAAAATTAAGGTTGCCCTGGATTGGGAAATATTTACTCACTGACTGCTGCAACCCCCAGAGTTTGTAGACTTTTGCCCAGGCTCTCAGGGGGTCCCTAAACAGTATATGGTTCTGGATAAAAGGAGACAATGATCTAAAGTCTGCATGAGGCAAAAAAGCCAAATGCAATGTCCTGATGAGGTTAGACTCGAAACCAAGAATAGTGTAGCAATCTTTTCCCACCAACCAATCCAGTACAAATCTGGACAGAGCAGCCCAATTATACATATGATATTTGGAAGACGGAGCCCACCCTCACCTGGTGGCATTACCAAGCGAGTTTTGCTTATCCTTTGTCAGAAGAAGGAGTAACATCTGTAAAGAATAAAGAAGCTTGGGCAAAGCGACCATCTTAAAAAGGTGTACCCTACCAGAGAGAGTAAGGGGAAGCCTCTGCCAACCCAGTAGCATCCGTTTAATACCACTAACGATTCCACTAATGTTTAAGGAATATAATTTATGTGGGTTCACATGGATGACTATGCCTAAAAATTTAAAGCAGCCATCAGTAGTTTTGAGACCAGTATCCTCTAGTGACATATTGCGAGTATTCTGCAACCAAGTGACCTCAGACTTATCAATGTTAATTTTATAACTCGAGAACTCGCCAAAGCTATTGATAATATTCATGAGAGGATGTAGATTATGGAGAGGGTCCCCTACAAACAGCAACAAGTCATCCGCATATAGAGACAAGTGATGTTTTTGTCCACATATATCCAGTCCCGTGCAGTGCTGTCTTATATAGGATGCTAAAGGCTCAATGGTCAAATCAAAAAGTAGAGGGGAGAGCGGGCACCCCTGCTTAGTACCCCTCTGCAGTGTAAAAGATGTGGAAAGCCCACCATTAATTATAAGAGAAGCTCTGGGGGTAGAGTATAATTTCTGGAGGAAGTTAGAGAAGTTCCCATCTATACCAAAGTGTGACAATGAAGTGTGTAAATGATCCCATTCAATCCTATCAAATGCCTTTTCGGCATCAAGCGCCAAAAGACAAGCATCCGGGAGAGAGGAGGGAGATTGCAAATGGGCATTATACCAATAATGTGCGGTGATACCAATGGTTCTTTTAATATTTACTACTGATGATCTGCCCTTTACAAAACCAGTTTGATCCATGTGGACTATAGAGGGCAAGACATTAGCCAATCTGTCCACCAAGATTTTCATTAATAATTTGTAATCCCCGTTTAGCAAAGATATTGGGTGGTATGATGCTGTTTGAGTGGGATCTCTATCTGGTTTAAGTAGAAGACAGATGTTAGCATCAGAAAATCTACAGTCCATCTGTTCATTACCTGCCAAATAGGCAGAGAATAAAGAAGACAGGATTGGGGCAAGCTCTTTGTCTAACAATTTGAAGTATTCTGCAGGCAAACCATCAGGTCCCGCAGCCTTTCCCAGCTTACTACGGCATATGGCCCTTAGCACCTCTTGTGGCTGTATTTGGGAGTTGAGGAGTGAGGTCTGCTCCTCAGTAAGGGCAGGTAATTGCACCGCCTCCCAGAAGTGTTTTGTCTCGGAGTTAATTGTGTGCTTGGAATATAAGGAAGTGTCGTAATCTACAAATTCAGACATTATTTCCTTGGAATTTGTGGTTAAATAGACTTGAGATTTAATGGATAAAATGTGGGATTTAGGGCTATAAGATTTAACTAATTTGGCTAGCAGTTTACCGGCCTTGTTGTCATGCCTGTAATAACGGCCTTGTCTATGAATATTAAGTTTGTTGTCTCGTTGAGCTAGGAATGTGTCTCTCGTTTGCTTAAGTTCATAATAAGTCTTCCTGGACAAAGGCGTGGGGTTAGATAAAAATTTATTATAGGCGTCCGTAAGCTGGGAAAGAAGATCATTGTCCACTTTTTTGAGACCTTGATTATGATGCACTGTAAAAGATGTTATATGGCCTCTCATTACCACCTTTGAGGTGTGCCAAAACAGATCTTGAGTACTTATATGGGAGGCATTATCTGATGCATAATGCATCCAAGAAGATTTAAGGTGCAGACGAAAGTCTATATTATTATAAAGGTGAGAGGGGAATCTCCAAGTCCTAGTTAATGGTTTGGGGAGTTGTGGTTGTAACACCAAAATCATTGGGGCATGATCTGAAATAGTAATCTGTCCTATGTCTGTGAAATAGACCTGTGGTGCGATAACTAAGGTTAGAAAGTAGTCAATACGAGACATAGTGTGGTGCATTTTTGATAGACATCTGAAATCTCTTCCGTCTGGGTTTCTCACCCTCCATACATCTAACAAGTCCAAAGTGTCTTTAAAGGATCCAATTAGGGTCACCTCCCGTTTATATCCACCTGCATGCACCCCAGAAGCTTTTGAAACAGAAGGGTATTTAAATCTGTCCAGTGGGAGAGCCTGGGCTAAGTTAAAGTCACCCCCCATGATTATAGGAGCATTATATGCAGAGAGAGTTGCTAATAGGTTTGTCCAAAAGGTGGAGTCATAGACGTTGGGGCCATAAACATTGCATAAAGTGAAGGTAAAATTGTCAATATGGAAGAGAGCAACAATAAATCTACCCTTCTGGTCTATTTCTAATTGGGAGAAGGAAGCTGCAATGCCCTTTCGTACTAAAATGGCCACCCCCCTCTTCCTACCCTCAGTAGGGGAGCATACAATGTGACCTACCCAGCGGGTTTTTAACTTCTCATGTTTCTCCACCATCAGCTTAGTCTCTTGGAGCAAAGCTACGTCAGTGCGTAGGGAGTTTAGATGTTGAAGAATTAAACTTCTCTTTGCAGGGGACGTAATGCCCCCCACCTTCCAGGAAACAAACCTACAAGGAAGGGCCATACATAAAGCTCATACCGGTATGGAGCAAGATATGAGGAGAACAGACCAAACAAGTCTCACACATCAGTATACAAGATGCGGAATGTATATTGTGACTTACAGCTATGTGAAGAGGCACGTGTCTCCCCAGGGGAACGTGATGCAAGCTCATCTTAACTATCAATGTGTGAGGTGTGGGAGGCATAGTTTGACTTACAGTCATCTGAAGAGGCAAGTAGATCTCCAGGGCTATGTGGTGCGGACAAGGGGGGGAAACCAGAGGCGTCTGAGCAGCAGCATGGCAGTCACTAGAAAGGAAACAAAAACAGATAAGGGCAGGAATCGCAAAAGACATTAGTTTCCAAAACATATCAACACCTGCAAGACAGAATATTAACAGAAGCGCAGCATAATTATAATAAGGCTGGGTAAGCGAGAGCCTCCCACTGCAAAAAAGAGCAACACAATAATTTAGATCCATGAACCTACACCAAGGGGGAGGGCTGAGGAAAAGTGAAGTCTCAGGAGGTAAAGGGATATCACGTCTGAATTTAAGGAGTAACATTCTCTCAAAGATACCAAAGTGGCACAAGGATATGGGGTTAATTATGTAAAGGCTAAATGTAAAATGAGGTGTGCTGTAAAATAGCAGGCACTTAAATAAAAACTCCCACAATATGGATGAGCCAATAAAAAAGTCAACGATGCAAAGTAAAGGATTCAAAGTTGACAGGGGGGGCCCCAAGGGAGCCCGTAGGCAGTAGGTCAGGAACCGAATGGTTGAGAAAGCTAAACAATGACCACAAAGGTGTTATAATCTTACCAGTGTCAGGGAAACCTATGAAAAGAAACATATACCAAGGATAGGAAGGCACATCTTTAAAATGGTTATGCATATAGAAACTTGAAACAATAAATACATTACAGTGACAAAGTATATAAAATACCTGTGAGACCATAAGTCTCATATAAAATTACAATAAATATACCGAATATCACAAAGAAAAAAAATGTGAAATAAATGTGATAACAAAAATCATAAAAGGAAAACCAAATAAAGTTCTGAATCAAGGATATGTCTGTGTCCTCTGGATGAGTTTTTCAGCTTGTTAGCATTCCTCAGTGAGATCCCATAAAAAAGGAAACAGAAAATTGCAACATAGTGTGAATCTGTAATGGCACTTTGAGGAAGTAGTTGTTTTGTAACAAATGACTACTCACATTTGTTGGAGCTTTCCACTAAGCTCAAGGATATGCGCACTCCCACTTTATACTGATGGGAAAACAGTACACTAGGCAAAACTTGGATACAAATTTATTTTAAAATATATAAAAGCGTCACATAAGCCTTGATAACACCACAATGTAAGGGTACAAAAGCAGATATGCTGCAACAAATGCTTCAAATTGCCAAACTTGCAAAGAGGTAAATGGATCAGCAGGAGTGTGACCGCTGAAACCAAAACCTTTTTAGTAGCAAGACAATAGCGCTAAGCCCCCAGGTGTCCTGGCTAGTGTAGAGACGCAATAAAACTCAATATAGAACAGTTCAGTTCCGACGTACTTTTCGCTGGTATGCTTTGTCAAGGAATGTTAGTGCGCATGTCCAAGAGTCCTTTTAAACAATCCATTGATGAGTTTCTGCCAGGTTTGTGGTTACATCCTGCATTTTGGAAGTTGGCATTTAGGTAATTTGTCATTAAACAACTAGTATGTTTTTCAACTTCTTTCAGTTTTATACATTTTGTTGATATATGCATAGATGTTAAGATGGATAACCAGAATTGGGAAATTATGCATTATAATGTTATAGCATTATACATATATGCAAAACTTCAAAAAGCATAATCACATTGTGCCTGCAATTAGTGTCTATACTGATGACATATGTAGGTATTTGTTTTCTTTAACCCCTTAATGTGAAGGTATTAGTTATATATATATTTTTTTTTTTAGTGATGTTACTGACTATATGTCCTACGGACCATAATTAAACTACTAGCCTTATCATAAACCTAGTTGTGTCGCAATGTTTTGAAAAATAGATTTTATTTGTTAGCATGTAACATGTTTAAAAACATATATTGTACTTTTGTGTGTTTGCGCTGAAAACTTATGATAGGATGTTGAGGTTACTGTTTCTAACTATGTGTTTAATTTTACATTTGGGGTTCCATATATTGAAAATAAGTTTGTGAAACATTCTAAAACTATTTAGCACTGATAATATAAGTGTGAACAAAAAAAAAACAAAAAAAAAAAAAAAAATTAAAAATTAAAAAATTAAAAAAATTAAAAAAATTAAAATGAAAAAAGACATATATAGATTTTATAGCCTTCGTAGCTGTACTTATAAATAACTTTTACAAAAAGTGATGGATTTCAAAATCTTTATTAAGACCATTGGGTATGAAGCTATCCATAATATGGATCCACTTCATTTCCAATTGTCCCAATCTATTCTGTGTGTCTCCTCCCTTCCAATTCTGTTCTAATTTCCTAATGCCCAGAAATTCCAAATCCTTTACATTTCTATTGTGCTTTTTATCAAAGTGAGACGATACTGTATGATTAGCATAACCCTTTTCAATATTGTAAATATGTTCATTCATCCTAATTTTTAGAAGTCTAGAGGTACGCCCTATATAGATTAAATTGCATGAGCATCGTAACATGTAAATTACGTTTTTGCTATTGCAAGTAATAAATTGATCTATACTGTACTCCCTTTTGTTATCTCCAGAAATTTTTTTTTTACAGAATTTTGGAGTTTTTTTCATAAATTTGCAAGCATTGCAGAATTGACACTTTCTAAAACCCATTTCAGATGGTAGCAACCAATTTTTTACTTTGTTGTTGTCTACTTCTTTAATACATTGGGATAGTTGAAACTTAAGATTGGGAACCTTTCTAAAAATTATGTTAGGTCCATCGCCTAAAAATTCATTTAATGCTGCATCTCTTGTGAGAATTCCCCAGTGTTTTTGTATGATGTTCCTAAGTTCTCCACTCTGCGTGCTATGTTGGAAGATAAGTCTATTTGCTAGTTTATCATCAGTGAATTTCTTATTTTTGATTTTATATTTTAATAAATCTGACCTGTCCATGTTGTTTACTTCTTCTATTTTTTCATCTAGAAAATTAGCTGGATAATTTTTCTCTAAAAAACGTTTTTTTAGGATTTGAGATTGAACCTTATACATATCTTGTTCTTTACAATTACGTCTCAGTCGAACGAATTGACCTTTGGGGACATTTTTAAGCCAATGTTTTTGATGACAACTTTCGAGGCTTATGTAATTGTTTACGTCTATGCTTTTAAAAAAGTTTTTCGACTTCAACATTTCATTCTCAATGTATATTTCAAGGTCTAAAAATTCTACCTTGGTTTGACTATAATTCCAAGTTAGAGCTACTTTGAACTCATTTGTTTTCAAATATTCCATGAATTCAAGTAATTGGTTCTCTCTTCCTGACCATATGAAGAAAAGGTCATCTATGTAGCGATGATAAGACACCAGATATTGCTCCCAGCTAGAGTTGTAAATATATTGATTTTCCTAATTGGCCATATATAAATTGGCATAGCTGGGCGCAAATCTGGTGCCCATCGCTGTGCCTCCTACTTGCAAATAGTATTGGTGGTTGAACCAAAAGTAGTTGGTTTCTAGAATTATAGCTATGCTGTCTAATATAAACTCAAGTTGTTTTTTATCCAAAGAGTCATCTTTTTCTAGGATGTTTTTTACTGAAGCTATGCCAAGATTTTTGTCTATTATGGTATAAAGTGACGTGACACAAGGATCCATCTAACCCCCCGGGTAGACCCATAGTGTCAGGGGTTAATTCCCTCACAAGCAACTTATCGGCATATATAGACCAATTTTTACAGACTTATGTCGTAAAGACAAAATCATATTTGAAAGATACCTTAAGTATCCTTAACCATTTAGAAAAACTCGAGTGAAATCCAAATTGGTGGTTGGTGACTAGTGATGTCACGTCACTTTATACCATAATAGACAAAAATCTTGGCATAGCTTCAGTAAAAGACATCCTAGAAAAAGATGACTCTTTGGATAAAAAACAACTTGAGTTTATATTAGACAGCATAGCTATAATTCTAGAAACCAACTACTTTTGGTTCAACCACCAATACTATTTGCAAGTAGGAGGCACAGCGATGGGCACCAGATTTGCGCCCAGCTATGCCAATTTATATATGGCCAATTGGGAAAATCAATATATTTACAACTCTAGCTGGGCCCAATATCTGGTGTCTTATCATCGCTACATAGATGACCTTTTCTTCATATGGTCAGGAAGTGAGAACCAATTACTTGAATTCATGGAATATTTGAAAACAAATGAGTTCAAAGTAGCTCTAACTTGGAATTATAGTCAAACCAAGGTAGAATTTTTAGACCTTGAAATATACATTGAGAATGAAATGTTGAAGTCAAAAAACTTTTTTAAAAGCATAGACGTAAACAATTACATAAGCCTCGAAAGTTGTCATCAAAAACATTGGCTTAAAAATGTCCCCAAAGGTCAATTCGTTCGACTGAGACGTAATTGTAAAGAACAAGATATGTATAAGGTTCAATCTCAAATCCTAAAAAAACGTTTTTTAGAGAAAAATTATCCAGCTAATTTTCTAGATGAAAAAATAGAAGAAGTAACCAACATGGACAGGTCAGATTTATTAAAATATAAAATCAAAAATAAGAAATTCACTGATGATAAACTAGCAAATAGACTTATCTTCCAACATAGCACGCAGAGTGGAGAACTTAGGAACATCATACAAAAACACTGGGGAATTCTCACAAGAGATGCAGCATTAAATGAATTTTTAGGCGATGGACCTAACATAATTTTTAGAAAGGTTCCCAATCTTAAGTTTCAACTATCCCAATGTATTAAAGAAGTAGACAACAACAAAGTAAAAAATTGGTTGCTACCATCTGAAATGGGTTTTAGAAAGTGTCAATTCTGCAATGCTTGCAAATTTATGAAAAAAACTCCAAAATTCTGTAAAAAAAAATTTTCTGGAGATAACAAAAGGGAGTACAGTATAGATCAATTTATTACTTGCAATAGCAAAAACGTAATTTACATGTTACGATGCTCATGCAATTTAATCTATATAGGGCGTACCACTAGACTTCTAAAAATTAGGATGAATGAGCATATTTACAATATTGAAAAGGGTTATGCTAATCATACAGTATCGTCTCACTTTGATAAAAAGCACAATAGAAATGTAAAGGATTTGGAATTTCTGGGCATTAGGAAATTAGAACAGAATTGGAAGGGAGGAGACACACAGAATATATTGGGACAATTGGAAATGAAGTGGATCCATATTATGGATAGCTTCATACCCAATGGTCTTAATAAAGATTTTGAAACCCATCACTTTTTGTGAAAGTTATTTATAAGTACAGCTACGAAGGCTATAAAATCTATATATGTCTTTTTTCATTTTAATTTTTTTAATTTTTTTAATTTTTTTAATTTTTAATTTTAATTTTTTTTTTTTTTTTTCACTAACTTATTTTCAATATATGGAACCCCAAATGTAAAATTAAACACATAGTTAGAAACAGTAACCTCAACATCCTATCATAAGTTTTCAGCGCAAACACACAAAAGTACAATATATGTTTTTAAACATGTTACATGCTAACAAATAAAATCTATTTTTCAAAACATTGCGACACAACTAGGTTTATGATAAGGCTAGTAGTTTAATTATGGTCCGTAGGACATATAGTCAGTAACATCACAAAAAAAAAAAAAAAAAATATATATAACTAATACCTTCACATTAAGGGGTTAAAGAAAACAAATACCTACATATGTCATCAGTATAGACACTAATTGCAGGCACAATGTGATTATGCTTTTTGAAGTTTTGCATATATGTATAATGCTATAACATTATAATGCATAATTTCCCAATTCTGGTTATCCATCTTAACATCTATGCATATATCAACAAAATGTATAAAACTGAAAGAAGTTGAAAAACATACTAGTTGTTTAATGACAAATTACCTAAATGCCAACTTCCAAAATGGAGGATGTAACCACAAACCTGGCAGAAACTCATCAATGGATAGTTTAAAAGGACTCTTGGACATGCGCACTAACATTCCTTGACAAAGCATACCAGCGAAACGTACGTCGGAACTGAACTGTTCTATATTGAGTTTTATTGCGTCTCTACACTAGCCAGGACACCTGGGGGCTTAGCGCTATTGTCTTGCTACTAAAAAGGTTTTGGTTTCAGCGGTCACACTCCTGCTGATCCATTTACCTCTTTGCAAGTTTGGCGATTTGAAGCATTTGTTACAGCATATCTGCTTTTGTACCCTTACATTGTGGTGTTATCAAGGCTTATGTGACGCTTTTATATATTTTAAAATAAATTTGTATCCAAGTTTTGCCTAGTGTACTGTTTTCCCATCAGTATAAAGTGGGAGTGCGCATATCCTTGAGCTTAGTGGAAAGCTCCAACAAATGTGAGTAGTCATTTGTTACAAAACAACTACTTCCTCAAAGTGCCATTACAGATTCACACTATGTTGCAATTTTCTGTTTCCTTTTTTATGGGATCTCACTGAGGAATGCTAACAAGCTGAAAAACTCATCCAGAGGACACAGACATATCCTTGATTCAGAACTTTATTTGGTTTTCCTTTTATGATTTTTGTTATCACATTTATTTCATAAGTCTCATATAACCTGAAATACCCATGGAGACAGGGAGGGGGACGCCGCAGCGGCCAGAGGCACAATAAGTGGAATCAGACGCTCTAGGCAAGGGCCAATACTTAAGGCCAAGAAGCACCTCAGCACCACAGCCCCCCTATCCCTGGCCCCAGAAGCACAGGTCAATAAGGAAAATAAGCAACCAGAGGAACAACCACTGTAAAAAGAAAATAGCATACATCTTGAAATACAGTATAAGCTAAACTTGGTACACTAATACTTAATAAAGGCCTCTCAGCCATTGTCCTGTCTTCGTTCCGATGCCAGATAGTCTTGCGCTGCAGCTGGAGTGTGGAAGATTTTTGGACCAGACAAGGTTTGGATCTTTAGCGTAGCAGGAAACATAAGGGCAAACTTTCTCCCCTGTTCATGTAGATTAGAGCAGATCAATGCAAAGTTCCTGCGCTTCTTGGTAACCTCTACAGAAAAGTCCTGGAATAATAAGAGATGATGATCTTAGGTGATTTCTTTCGCTGTTCTGTAGGCTCGTAGGATGGCTATCTTATCTTGAAAGTTCAAGCATTTAAAGATGACTTGACGTGGTTTCTCCCTGGAATTCTCCAGGTATCTGTTTGGGCCTATGCGATGTGATCTTTCAATATCTAGCGGTATGCAATCCTGAGGCATTCCCAATAGCCTAGGAAGAGTAGTGGCTGCAAATTCCAGCAGATCTTTATCTTTAATAGACTCCGGAACTCCAACAACCCGTAGGTTATTGCGCCTGTTACGATTTTCTAGATCCTCCACTTTATCTTGTAACTGCTGGTTCTGCTTAAATAGGTGCTTTAGGGATATTTCTGATTATGCCTATCTTCAACACCAGAGATTATTTGCTCTGCCGCGGACATGCGTGTGGAAAACAAACGCACTTCACTGGTTAATGTATCTACCCCAGCCTGCAGAGTGTCCATTTTTTGCAAGAAAAATGCTTTATGTTCTTGCAAGAACGGAATATGATCTCCCGAGGACTGACCCTCAACATCAGATGGTGAGGTGGCTGCCTCAGCTTCCATGGTGCCCCGCTGCTTCTTGTCTTGATTTTTAGATCTGTGACTCATGGTATTTTTTGTAGGCGGAGGTAGCCTGTGGAAATAATCGTCAACTTTCATAGAATAAAATAAGGAGTTGATGAGGTTGCAATGATGTATATAATTCACTAGATGGTGCTGTTGCTCTTTAAAAACTGTATAGAGAGCAATGGAAAAAACAGTAGTGCTGAAATCAAAGCTCCTCAGGGTACAAACTGCAGTAATTACTCTTCTCCTTCTACTCACAGTCCCAGCCTGTAGCAAGGCAACGATAATTTTGCCAAAAGGCACTAATAAGGACACCCCTCAGGGATCACACAACCACAATATAAACAGCAGTGATGAAATAGGCTGTATGTAGCAATCTCCAATAATTGTAATAACACCTCAGAGTATGCAAGATAATACTTGTTGTCCCATAAGAATATATATAAAGTTATGAAGAAGCTAAATGAATCATGTGTCCCTTATAACAGTCTCTTGTATAAAACATAGGCAGTGCAAGCACCATATATCTCACCCAGACCGGACACCAACAGAGGTTCTATCTGTAAATGGCTCCGAGTTGCACGCACTCTCTGAAGATCGGTGTATAGGCGCAGCCGTGTCCAATGTCCCTTTGATAGGCAGAAAAAGTTACAACTGCCATGAGGGGATCCGAGGAGCAGGACAGCCTGAAGAGCCATTTCCCAAAATGGGGCCGTTCACGCCTTTTTCTGCTATGTTCCCTCCGTGGGCTAGGACCGATATTTGTGTCCTTTGTGCAGGGGCGAAACTCAGCCCAAATGCAGCAGCGGGTGTTGGGCCATCTAGCAAGCAAGATCGAGGCACAGGGGCAAGCTGGAAAGCAGTTTAGCAAACACTATTGGAGACGGAATTGCGGAGCTCCTGTAAACTGCTTCCAGCCAGATGCCCCGCCCACTGGAAGTCTCGGCCACATTGATTTTTATGTATTACGTTGTCAAAGTTTTTGTACTTTTAAATATATATTATTCTAATATATATACAGTATATATACTAGTCCTAAAGCCCGTGCACATTTCTTGCAGTAGAGTGGTCCCACCCCTTGCTGTCTCTCTCCCCCTCTCTTTTGCTCTCTCTCTCCCCCTCTCTTTTGCTCTCTCTCCCCCCTCTCTTTTTCTCTGTCTCTCCCCCCTCTCTTTTGCTCTCTCTCTCTCTCTATCTCTCTTTCTCTCCCTCCCCCATCTTTTGCTCTCTCTCTCCCCTCTCTTTTGCTCTCCCCCTCTCTTTTGCTCTCTCTCCCCTGTGTTTTGGTCTCTCTACCCCTCTTTTTTGCTTTCTCTATCTCTCCCCCTCTATTTTGCTCTCTCTCTCTCCCCCATTTCTTTTGCTTTCTCTCTCTCCCCCTCTATTTTATTCTCTCTCTCTCCCCCTCTATTTTGCTCTCTCTCCCCCTCTCTTTTGCTCTCCCTCTCCCCCTCTCTTTTGCTCTCTCTCTCTCCCCCTTTTTTTTGCTCTCTCTCCCCCTTCTCTCTTTTGCTCTCTCTCCCCTCCTATCTTTTGCTCTCTCTCTATCCCCACTCTCTATTGCTCTCTCTCACCCCTCTCTTTTGCTTTCTCTCTCCCCCCTCTCTTTTTTTCTCTCTCTCCCCCCTCTCTTTTGCTCTCTCTCCCCCTGTCATTTGCTCTTACTCCCCCTCTTTTTTTGTTTTCTCTCTCTCACCCTCTATTTTGCTCCTTATCTCCCCCCTTTCTTTTGCTCTCTATCTCTCTCTCACGCTCTCTTTTGCTCTTTCTCCCCTCTGTTTTGCTCTCTCCCCTCTCTTTTGCTCTCTCTCCCCTCTCTTTTATCTCTCTCTCCCCCTCTCTTTTGCTCTCTCTCCCCTCTCTTTTGCTCTCTCTCTCCCCCTCTCTGTTGCTCTCTCTGCCCCTTCTCTTTTCCTCTCTCTCCCCCTATAGTTTTCTCTCTCTCCCCCTCTCTTTTGCCTTCTCTCTTTCCCCAGCTCTCTTTCGCTCTCTCTCCCTTTCTATTTTGCTTTCCCTGTCCCCTCTCTTTGGCTCTCTTCCCCCTCTTTGGCACTCTCTCTTCCCCCTCTTTATCTCTCTCTCTCCCTTTCTCTTTTGCTCTCTCTCTCCCCCTCTCTTTTGCTCTCTCTCTGCCGTTTCTCTTTTGCTCTCTCTCTCCCCCTCTCTTTTGCTCTCTCTGCCCCCTCTCTTTGGCTTTTTCTCTTCCCTCTCTTTGGCTCTCTCTCTTCCATCTCTTTAGCTCTCTCTCTTCTACCTCTTTGGCTCTCTTTCTTCCCCCTCTTTGGCTCTCTCTTGCAGCCACGGCCACTCCTGGCCATCCACGCCCCCATCGTGGTTCCCTGCTCAACCACGCCCCATCACAGCGGTTCCATAGGCTACATCCATCAAACCACACCCCATCATGACACCCTGTCTGACCATAACCTTAATCACACCCAGCCACGCCCCCATTGCAGTGCTCCCGCCAGCCACGCCACACCACCTCTGCTGTCAGGATCCTAAAGGCCAGGTGTGTTTGTCCTCGCACAGTCTCTACTGTGCATGACAGCTTTGGACAAACACACTTGGTAGCCTATCTATCAAGCTCCGAATGGAGCTTGATGCCCCGTGTTTCTGGCGAGCCTGCAGACTCGCCAGAAACAGCAGTTATGAAGCAGCGGTCTAAAGACTGCTGCTCCATAACCTGTCCGCCTGCTCTGAGCAGGCGGACAGACATCGCCGCAATTCAACCCGATCGAGTACGATCGGGTTGATTGACAGCTCCCTGCTGGCGGCCCATTGGCCACGAGTCAGCAGGGGGCGGCTTTGCACCAGCAGCTCACAAGATGCAATGTTAAATGCGGAGAGCGTATTGCTCTCCGCATTTAGCGAGGTCTTGTGGACCTGATCCGCACTGTCAGATCAGGTCCGCAAGACCTTCGATAAATAGAGGCCATTGCCTTTTATATTATAGGGTATATATATATATATATATATATATATATATATATATATATATATATATGTGTGTATATGTGTATGTGCAGTTGCAAGAAAAAGTATGTGAACCCTTTGGAATGATATGGATTTCTGCACAAATTGGTCATAAAATGTGATCTGATCATCATCTAAGTCACAACAATAGACAATCACAGTCTGCTTAAACTAATAACACACAAAGAATGAAATGTTGCCATGTTTTTATTGAACACACCATGTAAACATTCACAGTGCAGGTGGAAAAAGTATATGAACCCATGGATTTAATAACTGGTTGAACCTCCTTTGGCAGCAATAACTTCAACCAAATGTTTCCTGTAGTTGCAGATCAGACGTGCACAACGGTCAGGAGTAATTCTTGACCATTCCTCTTCACAGAACTGTTTCAGTTCAGCAATATTCTTGGGATGTCTGGTGTGAATCGCTTTCTTGAGGTCATGGCACAGCATCTCAATTGGGTTGAGGTCAGGACTCTGACTGGGCCACTTCAGAAGGCGTATTTTCTTCTGTTTAAGCCATTCTGTTGTTGATTTACTTCTATGCTTTGGGTCATTGTCCTGTTGCAACACCCATCTTCTGTTGAGCTTCAGCTGGTAGACAGATGGCCTTAAGTTCTCCTGCAAAATGTCTTGATAAACTTGGGAATTTATTTTTCCTTCGATGATAGCAATCCATCCAGGCCATGACGCAACAAAGCAGCCCCAAACCATGATGCCCCCACCACCATACTTCACAGTTGGGATGAGGTTTTGATGTTGGTGTGCTGTGCCTCTTTTTCGCCACACA